>NW_028113416.1:0-25196 GCF_964273705.1 Natrix helvetica
TTTGTGTTAATTTTTACTTTTGTGGCAAGCCTTTCTTCATTGTGTGCCTTAGCTTTCCTCACTTCATCTTTATAGGCTTGGGCTATTTGCTGATATTCTGCCTTAGTTATGTCCCCCTCCTTCCACTTTTTATACTTACCTTTTTGTCTTTCAGTTTGTCAGATAGTTCTTTATGCAGCTATGCTGGTTTCTTTTGGGAGCTGTTATTTTTCTTCTTCATTGGTATTGTGCTAGACTGGGCTTTTGCAATCTCATTTTTCAAAATTTCCCAAGCTTCTTGAGTTGTTTTCCCCTTGAGGATTCTCATCCAGGGAATTTTTCCCAAGCTCTCTCTAAGTTTATTGAAATTAGCTCTCTTAAAGTCCAAGACTCTACTTTCACTTTGTTCTACTACTTGTTATTATTATTATTATTATTTCTTGGATTTCTAGACCGCCCCCTCTCCCAAAAAGGGACTCGGGGCGGTGTACAGTCAATGCAGATAAAAATACAATCATAAAACAATTAAATGCATTTGGATGGAGGAGATAGGCTGTACAAGAAATAAATATATTCTAAAACCCTAAAAACATCCCCAATTAAAAACCCAAACCCAATTAAAATAAATCCCCGGGAGGTAAAACTAAGAAAGTGCCAGGCCAGCTGATTGAAATAGGTGAGTCTTTAACTTTTGACGGAAGGAACGGAGGTCGGTGGTGGTTCGAATGTCGGGGGGGGAGGTCATTCCAGAGGGTTGGGCCCATCATAGAGAAGGACCTACTCCTAGGTGTCGCCCGCTGACACTGCCTAGCGGACGGCACCAGGAGGAGTCCCTCCCTGTGTGAGCGAATAGGTCGCAGGGACGTGTGTGGTAGGATGCGATCCTGCAGATATCTAGGTCCTATGCCATGGAGCGCTTTAAAGATAGTGATCAATACCTTGAAACGCACCCGAAAGGCCACAGGTAGCCAGTGCAGCTCGCGCAGGAGCGGTGTTACGTGGGAGTAATGTGTACTCCCCATGATAACCCGCGCGGCTGCGTTCTGAACTAGCTGCAGTCTCCGGATGCGTCCCAAGGGAAGCCCCATGTAGAGGGCATTGCAGTAGTCCAGGCGAGACGTCACCAGCGCATGAGTGACCGTGCGCAGGGCACTCCGGTCCAGTAGGGGGCGCAATTGGCGCACCAGGCGAACCTGGTGGAACGCCCCCCTTGCCACGGCTGCCACATGGTCCTCCAGTGACAGCTGGGCATCAAGGAGGACGCCCAAATTGCGCGCCCGCTCCACAGGGGACAGTTGTTCGCCCCCTATGGCCAGCGATGGTGTCAGCTGGCTGAACCGAGGTGCCGGTACCCATAGCCACTCGGTCTTGGAGGGGTTGAGTTTGAGTCTGTTGTCCCCCATCCAGACCCCGACGGCTTCCAAACACCGGGACATCACTTCGACAGCCTCGTTGGGGTGGTTTGGGGTTGAAATGTACAGCTGAGTGTCATCAGCGTACAGGTGGTACTCAACCCCAAAGCCACGGATGATCTCACCCAGTGGCTTCACATATGCGTTGAACAGGAGAGGCGAGAGGACCGACCCCTGCGGCACCCCACAAGTGAGTGGCCTCAGGGACGACCTCTGCCCCCCTGTCAACACACATTGCTTCCGGTCGGAGAGGTAGGAGCCGAACCACCGCAGAACGGTGCCTCCGACTCCCATCCCCTCCAACCGGCGCAATAGGGTACCATGGTCGATGGTATCAAAAGCCGCCGAGAGGTCTAATAGGACCAGGATAGAGGAACAACCCCTATCTCTGGCCCTCCAGAGATCATCAACCAACGCGACCAAGGCTGTCTCAGTGCTGTGCCCGGGTCGGAAGCCGGACTGGCGTGGGTCTAGATACTCGGATTCGTCCAGGTGTCGTGGAAACTGCTGCGCCACCACATTCTCAACAACCTTCGCCAAGAAGGGGAGGTTGGAGACTGGACGGTAATTAGCTAGCTCCATTGGGTCGAGCGAAGGTCTCTTGAGCAAGGGTCTCACCACCGCCTCTTTCAAGGCGGTTGGTAAGTAACCCTCACCCAATGAGGCGTTCACCAGGCCCAGAAGCCAGCCTCGTGTCACCTCCCAGGCTGCCAGTACCAGCCAGGAGGGGCACGGGTCCATTGAACATGTGGTGGGTCGTAGCTGTCCACGCAACCTGTCCAAATCCTCGGGGGCAACAGAGTCAAACTCCTCCCAGAATGGTCTCTCAAGACTTGCTGTTGACGGCTCGTCTGGTCCACTGACGGAGGTCCATCCGCTCCGGATCTTGTGTTTGCATAATGTTGAATTCCAATATTGCATGGTCACTTGCCCCCAGGGTTCTTGTGGCTTCAACATCTTCTATCATTTCCTCTCTGTTAGTGAGAATTAAGTCCAATGTGGCTGATTACCTTGTTCCCTTCTCTACCTTTTGGAAAACAAAGTTGTCTGCTAGGTTGTTAGGAACCTGTTGGATCTTCCACTTGGTGCAGAGTTTGTTTCCCAGTTGATGTCAGGGTAATTAAAATCCCCCACTACTATTGTGGTGTGCTTCCTATATACCTTATTTAGCTGACTAGCAAAAAGTTCATCTACTTCCTCTGCTTGGTTGGATGGCCTGTAGTATAGACCTATGGCAATGTCATTTCCCCCACAACCTTTAATATTGACCCAAATGCATTCAAGATAGTTCTCATCATTGTTGTGCTCTAATTCTGTAGAGACGTAGTTATTTCTTATATATAGTGCAACTCCACCTCCTCTTTTATTTGGTCTATTTCTTTTAAATGATTTAAATCCTTCTAGCTGTATGTTCCATTTGTCGGTTTCATCCCACCAAGTTTCTGTAATGGCAACAATATCATATCTGCCCTCTTTTACTTGAATTTCTAATTCACCCTGTTTATTCCTCATACTCTGTGCATTGGTGTATAGACATTTGAGTCCATTTGATTGACCCTGTGTTTACTGTCTACATAACCTGTGTTATGCCTGACTGCCCCTATTTTCTTGCCACTTGTGTGATTCATGCACATGGTATGGCACTCACTATTAAATGCTTGGTTTTGCTTGACAGCAGGAGTGATAATCTTACCCACACACACATGTATGTTACATGCACTGATAACCCTATGCATTTTAGTTTGCTGGAGACAGAAATGTTCTGTATCTATTAATTCTCTGTCCCCACTCTTCAGTTTAATTGTTTATCAAGAAAATCTGTGAATTTAATGCCAAGTAACTCAGTCCCTTTCTTGGATGGGTGCAACCCATCTCTTTTGTACAGTTTTTCATTGGATCAGCTACAGGCTTCATGACTAATAAAACCAAAGCCTTCCCTTTTACACCACTCCTTTAGCCACACATTAAACTCTGCTACACACTGTCCCTTCCCTTTTTGTTCCTTATATACTGGTAAAACCTCTGAAAAGATAAGCCTACAACCTGTTCATACCCCAAGTTCTGGAAATCATTCTTCACAGAAAGTACATCTTTCTGGGACAGATCATTAGTGCCAAGATGTATAATAGCATCAACGTCACAGTCCTTACTTGCATTCTTGACTATCTTAAGAATACGCCTCTTGTCTCTGCTGGCAGTAGCACCTGGCAGAAACCTGACCTCTTTTAAAACCTCCACTTCCTCTCCTAAATTTACATGCCTTACGATTGAATCACCAACCAGAAGGTGGCTTCTCTTTTTGTATACCTTGCTCTTCTTCTGCGACTGATGTGTGATACCTGGTTCCCCATTTCGCCTTTCCGTAGAGGTTCTCCTGCTTGAGCAGGGGGCTGGACTAGAAGACCTCCAAGCTCCCTTCCGGCTCATTCTATTCCATTCTATTTTTGCGCTAAGCTTTTAATCAGTGAATGTAAGAGCAGGAGGTGTGTGTTTTTTTTTTAAAAAAAATACCTTTAGATATTATTTTGTTATTAAGGTCATATGGTGAAATATAGCCATGTGACATAACTTTGAACGGTCTCTAAAACGGATGACGATAAGTCGAGGACTACGTGAAAACTCCCATGTGGCATCTTGCTGGTTTGATGGCTGGATTGGATCAAGGGTGGGGATATTTCGCGCAAAGCTTTTAATCAGCGAGTGTAAGGGCCGGAGGTGGGGTTTTTAAATTACCGTTAGATATTATTTTGTTATTAAGTTTTGCTTTGTACGCCCCTGGGGGATTGACATAGTCAATAAATCTCATAAATCAATAGAGAGAGCCACCGAGCTGTCTCTATCTATTGGTTCCTGGTGTTAATAATTATTGCAATTTATTGCTTATTGCTGGGCCAGGAAGAATGGAGATGTGCGTTCAAGGTCACCTTTTCCCACGGAAAATAGTTGCAAAATTATGGACCGGCCCTCCTCGTCTCATTCACCAAATTGTAGACACCCGGTGCAAATCCGAGGAAGAAATTAATCAATAATTCTATATATTAGGTCATCCTCAATTTACAACCATCCGTTTAGTGACTTGTAAGATTTTATTATGAAGCCAATCTTGCTTTGAGTGTTTCCCCCTTCTTCTTCTTCTTCTGATTTCTTGGCTTGGCCTACCTAGCAGGGCTAACAGCTCAGACAAGGGGTGCCAAGACATGAGGAAAAGAGGCCACTATTCCAGGTAAGTCCTCGACTTACAATCATTTGTTTAGTGACCGTTTTCCACCTTTACGACCGCTGCAGCATCCCCGTGTGGTCACACGATCAAAATTTGGACACTTGGCAGCTGGAATGTATTTTTGACAGTTGTGCGTTCCTGGGATCATGTAATCCCATTTTGTGACCTTCCCAGCCGGCTTCCGACAAGCAAAGTCCATGGGGGAAGACAGATTTGCTTAACAACAGCCTGATTCACTTAACAACTGCAGTGATTGGCTCAATAGCTATGGCAAAAAAAAAAAAGTTGTAACATGGGGCACAACTCCCCGAACAAGTGTCTTGCTTAGCAATGGAAATTTTGGGCTCCCTTATTGTCATAAATGGAGGACTGCCTGTGCTATTAAAACTCTCCTGTTTGTAACCTTTACCAGGGCATAACAGGGCAAGAGCCCTCAAATAGGCTAATTTACTGTTAGAAATTCTATTTCATATAAAGAACCACAGAACAAATGAAGAGTACAGTCACCATGTGCTTTACTGCTCAACTGTATTACTGTAACAGGATATAGTTATGAACCCTGCTGGGTGTTTTATTTTTTTGGCAAAACATGAGTGTTTTCCCCCAGCATGCAAAACATCGAGGTATTGCAGTGATTAAGGGATGGACTGGGTCAGGGACATGGGTTCGAATCTACCCACTTGAGGCCACTTCTGTCTCATCTCAGCCTACCTTGCTGTGCAGAAAGAGTGGAAGTGGTATCTTTTCCTGGAGGATTTAAATTTAGATTCTCCTCCTCCTCCTCCTCCTCCTCCTCCTCCTCCTCCTCCTCCTCCTCCTCCTCCTCCTCCTCCTTTTCTTCTTCCTTCTCCCTCTTTCCTCCTCTCAATCCAATACCTCCTCCTCCTTCCTTTTCTTTCTCCTCCTCCTCTTCTTCCTTCTCCCTCCTCCTCCTCCTCTTCTTCCCTTTCTCCTCCTCCCTCCCTCCTGCACATCCTATGCTATGCTATGCTATGCCCATCTTCCCATCCCATCAAGGTGACCCCCTTGGTGGCAAATACCCAGGGGCCAGTCCCCTACTCACTCCCCCGCCACCTGTGTGAGGCACAGTATAGGAGCCTTCCAGTGGTGGGATCCTGCTGGTTTAACTATCGGTTCGGTGATCACATGTTTCGCGCATATGCTCTGCACACGCTGGTGCCTTGCATGCGCTCTCTGTGCGCGTCAACAGTTTTAACAAAGCTCACTTTCCACGTTACTTCTGGGCAGTGCACAGCTGAGGTGCTTTGCTCTGCTCTGCCGTGCAAATCAGCTGAGAGGACATAGATAAGGAAAGCGCAGGGGTGGGCCTGATTGTGGGAGCGAAAAGGTTTGCTACCATCTGATCGTTGGAGATACCAGTTGGCCCAAACTGGTCCGAACCGGCTGATTCCCACTACTGGAGCCTTCCCTACAAGACCACTGTTCATCCATTCCTCTAGCCCAGTGATGGCTACCCTTTTTGCCATCATGTGCCAAAAGCAAGGGGAACATGAATGGATTGTGCGCGTGCATGCCCTCTCCCCATGTATGCACACGTGACCCCTTGCACATGCAGACATGACCCCCCGCGCATATGCACACAACTCCCCCCCTTGCTTTTTGGTGCGTGATGGCATGGTGGACCCCTTTTTCACCCTCCCCAGGCTCCAAAGGCTTTCTAGGAGCTGGGGAGGGTGAAAACGGCCTCCCCCACCCTCCCTGGCAGGCCCTCTGGAGGCCAGAAATGGCCCGTTCCTGAACTTCTGGGCTGCCCGTAGGGCTGTTTTTCTCCCTCCGGAGGCTTCGGGGAAGCCTCTTGAAGCCTCCCGAGGGAGAAAAACGGCCCAACGCACAAACCGGAAGTCTATTCCTGAACTTCCGGTTTGCACGTTGGGTTGTTTTTCGCCCTCCGGAAGCTTTAGAGAAGCCTCTGGAGGGTGAAAAATGGCAGAAAATGGAGACCGAAATCAGCTGGCCAGCGTGCGCATGCGCACCAGCCAGCTGGCAGGGCAATGCCTCGCGTGCCCTAAGAAATGGCTCCATGTGCCACCTGTGGCAGGTTCACCATCACGGCTCTAGCCCTTGTCGGCCCTCCAGACAAGGGCTGCAACCCCGGGTCGTAATGTCGCCAGCAGAGGGAGAGGCAACGCTCTCCCCTCCATGCCCGTCCTGGGCTCCTTCTCCACTGCCAGCCGCCTGGCCTCCCACCCCAACCTCGCCAGTTTTCCCAGCCAGCTGCTGCGTCCATTGTGATAGCCTCTGAGGGAGCTTCCCTCTTCTGCAGCTCCGCTTCCCCTCCTTTGAAGGTCAGCCACGGCAGCAGAGGAAAAAAAAACAAGCCAAAGGCTCTGAAGATTAATCGTGTTTCAAGGTTTACATCTCATTCCAGCCAGCCTGGTCTGCAGAGAAGGGCCCATGATGGCTAATGCAATTTTATATACAGGCGGCTCCTTTCGGGTGGTGGAACTCTCCTCTTAAAGGGAAGCTCTCCTTCAGCCTGAGTTTCTCTAAAGGAGACAGCATCCCCGTTGACTTCACGGATGATCAGTTAAAGGAGCAGAAACCTTTAAATTTTCTTGCTCAAGTTTACTTGCCGGACAACATTAGACACCGGGGTTTGTCTAATCCAAAGGACAGAACCTCAGACAGGGAAGGCACGAGTCCTATTCACTTAAATTGCCACCATATCCAGGAGTCCTTGGCTTACGATTTTTCTGAGGCGCTTTCTCACGTTACACTTCTGCTCCTGACTCGGATTACTTTTATCTGACCCACGTCCTCAGTAGCAGAGGACGCAGTGGCTGAGATGCGGAGGTTGTCGATCAGAAAGGTCAGCAGTTCGGCAGTTTGAATCCCTAGCGCCACATAATGGAGTGAGCTCCCATTACTTGTCCCAGTTTCTGCCAACCTAGCAGTCCGAAAGCACGTAAAAAACTGCGAGTAGAAAAATAGGAACCACCTTCCGTGCGCCTTTGGTGTTTAGTCATGCCGGCCATATGACCACGGAGACGTCTTTGGACAGCGCTGGCTCTTCAGCTTTGAAATGGAGATAAGCACCACCCCCTAGTGTCAGGAATGACTAGCACATATGTGCGAGGGGAACCTTTAGCTTTTACCTCAGTAGCAGCTCTTCCTTCTGTTCTTTGGGGTCATTCCACAGGTTGTCCTCAACCTTACGACCATAACTGAGCCCAAAATTACTGCCGCAGGGAACGGCTGTTGTTAAGTCAGTTTTGCCCCCGTTGTATGACCTTTTTGGCCGTGGTTGTTAAGTGAATCACAGCAGTTGTTAAGTAAATCGTGGTCGTGAGTCACTCTCCCACCCTCGTGCCGTTGTAGTTTTGAACAGTCGTTAAATCGAGGCCCACCTGCGAATAGCTGGTTTTATTTTCATCCCCATTTGAAGGTGTTGGAAGACATGTCCTTCTGGGTTCAGTTCCAAGTGGGGAGGAACAGACACTGGAAACATGGAGGCTGCTTGGAAAGATGGTTTAATGGTGGACAGGACCACATGGGCTGAAGTCCTGGGCACAAAGGGGGTCATATGCCTTGAAGATCTTGAAGAAAAAGGGCAGAGATGCTGAGAGTCCCTGGCTATTTTAAACCCTCTCTGGGCTTTTGAAGTTGATCTTGTATTCTGATTGGTTGTCAGACTCCCATGGGGCCATGCAGGGGCAACTGTAGGCTGTCCTGAGTCCCAGGCTTGGTTGACTCTTGCTGGGTGATGATGTAATAAAAGGGCTTTGGGATTCCTATTATGGCTCTGCCTGAAGGAGGTAGATCTTTGTTATGTAGAATAGACTGGCTCAGGCCTTAATGCTCCATTGACAAAGGTGTGTGTGTGTGTGGGGTGAGTTTCTGCCTCCCTTTTAGAGGGAAATATTCTGCCCTTTTGATATTTCCTAAAATATCTCATTTTCCTAGGAGAGGGATGGGTGCTGACTTCCTACAGAACCGTCCATGCACAGGTAGTCCTCGACGTATGACCAGAATCGTGCCAGGAATGACAGTTGTAAGTCATGTCGGTCATTAAGTGGGTCACAGCACGACCGATCGGATTTTATGACTTTTTTTTTTTGGCATCTGTTAAGTAAATCCTCATGGTTATTAAGCGTCTCTTTAGTCCTGAGTTTAATATTTTTAGTTTTAACATTTCCTAAAATATCTCATTTTTCTAGGAGAGGGGTGGCTGCTGATTTCCTACAGTAGGAAGTTATCACCCAGCCCTCTCCCAGAAAAACGAAATATCCTAGGAAATATTAAAATGGCAGAATATTACATTTCCCTGAATGTGAAAAGGGAGAAACATGGTTTAAAGAGAGAATAGCTCCCTGCAGCTTCCTGCCCTCACCCCCTTTGTCAATGGGCCATTAAGATGCCCAAGCCAGTCCCTTTACATAATAAAGAGTTATCCCCTTCAGCTCCAGGGTGATGGGATTAAGGCATGATAATATTGGCCCTTTACCCAACTCCCCACATGGCATCTGAGAACTCAACCAAACCTGGTGTCAACGTTCCAAATATCATGCAGAATTAAATCAGAGTCCAAAGCAGAGCTATCCTTGAAGTTCCAATTTAATAAGACAGACATGTTGGCAACAAACTGTGGAATCCCAAATCTAAAAGCTTTGGGATTCCCCCCCCGGTTGAAAGTTCGTGATCTTATCCCCACACCCATAAGCCCATCACACGGTCCAATCTTCTTCGGCCACGCTGGCATCTCTACCCAGCTGGTTCTAGTCAGGTGCAGAGGTGTGGAGACAAAAGATGACCTTCTAGAAAGCCTAGAGAGTTGCCCCTGCATGGGAGTCTGACAACCAATCAGAATACAAGCTCAAGATCAAAGGCCAGAGAGGGCATAAAACCAGGGACTTCAGCATCTTAGCCCTTCTCTTCTTCTCCACCCAACATTGAAGCATGTGATCACCTTTTCTGTTCAGGAGCTCAAGCCATGTGGTCCTGTCCACCATTAAACCATCTTTCCAAGCAGCTTCCATATCTCCAGTGTCTTTTTCCCCACTTGGAGCTGAACCCAGAAGGACATTTCTCCCAACACTACGAAGGGAATCCCAGACTTGATCTGCTTTATGACACCCTTGGGATGCAGGAATGTGACTTCCGATGTTTCTTTTTTTTCTTCCCCCACCCACGTTTCGAAAAAGATGCTTACAAGTCCCCCAGATTCTCACCTGGTGGATCTTCCCAGCCCATCTGGGGCCTTCACAGTATCTCTGGTCTGTCTAGCTGACATTCCTCGGGTGGCGATTCCAGCTAGCTTGTTTTTTTGGGGGCCGTTCTGTTTTTCACCTCCCTCCTTGAAACTTTAATTAATTTATGTTTTGTTGCTGGGCTCAGCGCCCGACCTTTTGCTTCTCATCTGGAGATGGATGATGTCTAATGGCGGAGTTTCAAGAAGGAGATTTATTTACCAAGGAGGAGGAGGGAAAAAAAACAACCTGCAGTAATGATCGGGCAAAGATTGCTGGTTCTCCTTTTCTGCTTTCTGGAAGACGGCAGCGGAGACTCAATAGATCCAACAGGAAATAATTGACTCTTTAGGGAAGTCAGTTCTTTCCTTAGGATCTGGCTGGATCCTCAACGAGGCGACAAGGGGATTTGGAGGCTGCAAAGTAAGAAGAATGGTTGCAGGAGTCGGGTGTGTCTGGTTTAATGAAAAGGAGGAGGAGGGGTGACATTACAGCAGACTTCCGACATTTGAGAACCATGAGGACTGGAAACCTACTGCAGTTTCAAAGGACTGGTCTGTCTGTCTGTCTGTCCGTCCATCCATCATCTATCTATCTACCAGAGGTGGATTGCTCCCAGTTCGGTCCGCATCGGGTAAACCGGTAGTAGTGGCTGCAGGAGGCTCCGCCCACCCGCCCAGGCGCTTCTGCGCATTCGCAGCAGAAGTATTGCGCACACACGCAAAAGCTCTCCTGAACAGGTAGTAAAAAAATTGGCAACCCACCACACACTCATCCACCCATCCATCTAATTATTCTCTATGTCTATGTCTAAATCTATATCCATCCATCCATCCATCCATCCATCCATCCATCCATCCATCCATATCTCTCTGTCTGTCTGTCTGTCTGTCTGTCTGTCTGTCTCTCTCTCTCTCCAGTCTGAATGTCTATCTTCTATTTTATGCACCGCCCATCTGTCGGCCTTCCAATATTTGAGGGGCTGCCACAAAGAGGAGGGGGACCTGTTGTGACCCAGCAGGGTCCTTTGCAGCTGCTGAGCGACTCAGATAGCGACAAACCCTATGAGTCGGCTACGGAGGAGGCGGAGGACCCTGGTCAGGGTTCAGACGCGGAGCAGGGACCAGAGAGGCTAGGTGGTCACCAGGAGGCGCCGGAGGCATGGAGCAGTGGGGAGGATCGGAGGGAGTTTGTCCCTGACGCAAGATGAAGAAGGGCGGAGAAGCGAAGGCAACAGCTGCTCCAGAGACAAGCTCCTAAGAGATAATGAAGCTCAGGTGGTTGTGGCGTGGCCCCTCCCAAGAACTTATATAAACAGAGATTCTGGGAGGAGACTTCTTGCAGGACACAACTGTTCAAAGCACCTGAAGCCAGGACAAGAAGCATCAGATGGGAACTAACTAAGGAGAGAAGCAGCCTAGAACTAAGGAGAAATTTCATAACTCCAGAAGTTGTGGGAGCTTCATCACTGGAGGTTTTTAAGAAGAGACTGGAATTTGCCTAAAATGGTATAGGCCCTTGAGCAGGAGGTTGGACTAGAAGACCTCCAAGGTCCTTTTCCACTCTGTTATTCTGTAATTTCCATGATGATAGGCCAGCCCATGCAGTGAATAATATCCTAAGGGGGAAAAAAAAACCCAGACTTTTGCCGCAAAAATTAGAGATTGCAAAAAGAAAAATAAGGAACAGCTCCCGAACTGCTCTTATTCTGCTCAACTTTAAATTGAGGACTTATGGAGGCAGATAATACAATAAGACAATAAGATCATTCCACTGGTTAATTGTTCTAACTGTTAGGAAGTTTCTCCTTAGTTCTAGGTTGCATTTCTCCTTGATTGGTTTCCTGCCTTCAGGTGCTTTGGAGAATAAGTCGATTCCCCCTCTTCTCTGGGGCAGTCTCCAAAGTGCCATCGTAACGGTCACTAAACAAACTCTCGTAAGTCGAGGATTCCCTGTGGTCATAACAATGTGAAATCGTAACAATGGTGACAGCAAGAGCGAGAATCGTCAGCGTTGAGATACCTAATAATGGGGAGGTTTCAAAAATTAAGTCAATGAATCCATTAAAAAAAGCGAAGACGTCTTGGAATCCATTTACAGACGATAATGAAAGATCTCTGATGAAAATTAAGGATGGAGAATTGATCCCCTTTGCAATTTTTGTTGGGGGGAGATAATTCTGGTCCCCCAACAGGCTGCATTCTCTTCTCACTGCGAGCCCCTTCCCCCCACTTTTTTAATGCAAATGTTCCTGCTTCTAACTTTAAGGACATTATTATCTCTCCCTTATAACTTAATTAAGGGCAATCATAAATGGAGAGAGGAGGAATGAAGAGACGAGGGAATACTTCGTCTAGCAATAGCAAGAGTGTTTAGACTTACATACCACTTCACAGTGCTTTTCAGCCCTCTCTAAGCGGTTTGCAGAGTCAGCATCTCCCCCCCCCCTCAAAAAAAAATCTGGGTCCTTATTTTACCAACCTTGGAAGGACAGAAGGCTGAGTCAACCTTCAGCCGGTCAGGATTGAACTGCTGGCTGTGAGCAGAGTCCGCCTGCAATGCTGCATTCTAACCACTGCGCCACTGATGGGGGGACGGAGAGGAAGAAGGGGGGAGGAGGGAGGGAGGGAGGGAGGGTGGGAGAGGGAGAGACAGAGGGAGGAGGAGGGAGGCAGAGAGAGACAGAAGGGTTATAGATAGATAGATAGATAGATAGATAGATAGATAGATAGATAGATAGATAGATAGATAGATAGATAGATAGATATCATCTATCTCTTTCATCTATCTATTATCTATATCTATCTATCCATCCATCCATCCAGGGGTGGGTTGCTGCTGGCGTTACTGCCAGTTAACTGCTTCGCATGCGCTTTGCACATAACATTATAAAATGACTAAAAAACATGCCGGCAATGGCATGGGCGACCAGGGTACTGGTTCGGGAGCGTGGCAAGCATGCCATCCCTACCAGTTCGGCGACCCACTCTGAATTTCCATTACTGGTTCGCCTGAACCTGTGCAAACCACCAGCAACCCACCTCTGTATCTATCTATCTATCTATCTATCTATCTATCTATCTATCTATCTATCTATCTATCTATCTATCTATCCTCTATCTATCCTCTATCTATCCTCTATCTATCATCAATCAATCAATCCATCAATCCATCATCTATCTATCTATCTATCTATCTATCTATCTATCTATCTATCTATCTATCTATCTATCTATCTATCCTCTATCTATCCTCTATCTATCATCAATCAATCAATCCATCAATCCATCTATCTATCTATCTATCTATCTATCTATCTATCTATCTATCTATCTATCTATCTATCTATCATCTATCTATCTATCTATCTATCTATCTATCTATCTATCTATCATCTATCCATCATCTATCAATCTATCCATCATCTATCAATCTATCTATCTCTATCTCTATCTATCTATCTATCTATCTATCTATCTATCTATCTATCTATCATCTATCATCTATCATCTATCATCTATCATCTATCTATCTATCTATCTATCTATCTATCTATCTATCTATCTATCTATCTATCTATCTATCATCTATCTATCTATCTATCTATCTATCTATCTATCTATCTATCTATCTATCTATCATCTATCTCAGTGACGTGCGGTGAGGTTTATGGCTGGTGAGGCACTGACACAGTGGTGGGTTTCAAATATTTTTAGACTTGTGGACTTCAACTCCCAGAATTCCACAGCCACGCATGCTCAGTTCCGATTTAAAATGACACATTGGTTTCTCTCTCCCTTCCTCTCCCCCTCTCAAACACACACACACACACACACACACACACACACAAATTGGATTGGACTATCTTTCCTACCCCCTTCCCTCTCTCACTCACTCACTCTCAAACAAACACACACACATGAAAGTTGGATTGGATATATTTTCCAGTGGCTTGAAAGCAGCTCCTCTGCCATCCCCCCCATTCCCCTGCTGCCTTCCCCAAACACCTCCACCATTACAAATGCAGCCTGCTGTCTGGGTGGGAAATGCCTGGAATGCAATAAAACCCACCCACTCACCTCCTGCTGATAGGCTGGAGTGAGAGGAGAGGCAGAGAAGCCGGAGGGGGGCCAATCCGAGCCTTCCAAAAGAAAGAGACTGGGGGAAAGTGTGTGTGCTACAGCATAGCTCTTTGCCTGGCTTCCGTGGATGACTCTGCTTAACTGTTAAAAAAAAGCCTCTAAAAAAGCACCCTCTACTATGAAGCAGGAGAACTGCATGCCTCACCTATGTCAGTAATGTTAAGGCTTTTAACCCTTGCTTAACTCTGCTTGAGTGATCATAAAACACCTAAAGTCAGACAAGAGGAGGCATGCAGTTCTCCTGCCTCATAGTAGAGGGCACTTTTTAAGAGGCTTTTTTTAACAGTTAAGCAGAGTCATCCACGGTGAGGCAGCAACTAGCTTAGCTTTTTCCTTTTACATTTTTTTTCTTTTCATGATGAGAGCAGTGAGGCTGTGCCTCACTTGCCTCACCTGTCTGCACATCACTGATCTATCTATCATCTATCAATCTCTATCTATCTATCTATCTATCTATCTATCTATCTATCTATCTATCTATCTATCTATCTATCTATCTATCTATCTATCATGCAAGTAAGGACTGTGACGTTGATGCTATTATACATCTTGGCACTAATGATCTGTCCCAGAAAGATGTACTTTCTGTGAAGAATGATTTCCAGAACTTGGGGTATGAACAGGTTGTAGGCTTATCTTTTCAGAGGTTTTACCAGTATATAAGGAACAAAAAGGGAAGGGACAGTGTGTAGCAGAGTTTAATGTGTGGCTAAAGGAGTGGTGTAAAAGGGAAGGCTTTGGTTTTATTAGTCATGAAGCCTGTAGCTGGTCCAATGAAAAACTGTACAAAAGAGATGGGTTGCACCCATCCAAGAAAGGGACTGAGTTACTTGGCATTAAATTCACAGATTTTCTTGATAAACAATTAAACTGAAGAGTGGGGACAGAGAATTAATAGATACAGAACATTTCTGTCTCCAGCAAACTAAAATGCATAGGGTTATCAGTGCATGTAACATACATGTGTGTGTGGGTAAGATTATCACTCCTGCTGTCAAGCAAAACCAAGCATTTAATAGTGATTGCCATACCATGTGCATGAATCACACAAGTGGCAAGAAAATAGGGGCAGTCAGGCATAACACAGGTTATGTAGACAGTAAACACAGGGTCAATCAAATGGACTCAAATGTCTATACACCAATGCACAGAGTATGAGGAATAAACAGGGTGAATTAGAAATTCAAGTAAAAGAGGGCAGATATGATATTGTTGCCATTACAGAAACTTGGTGGGATGAAACCGACAAATGGAACATACAGCTAGAAGGATTTAAATCATTTAAAAGAAATAGACCAAATAAAAGAGGAGGTGGAGTTGCACTATATATAAGAAATAACTACGTCTCTACAGAATTAGAGCACAACAATGATGAGAACTATCTTGAATGCATTTGAGTCAATATTAAAGGTTGTGGGGGAAATGACATTGCCATAGGTCTATACTACAGGCCATCCAACCAAGCAGAGGAAGTAGATGAACTTTTTGCTAGTCAGCTAAATAAGGTATATAGGAAGCACACCACAATAGTAGTGGGGGATTTTAATTACCCTGACATCAACTGGGAAACAAACTCTGCACCAAGTGGAAGATCCAACAGGTTCCTAACAACCTAGCAGACAACTTTGTTTTCCAAAAGGTAGAGAAGGGAACAAGGTAATCAGCCACATTGGACTTAATTCTCACTAACAGAGAGGAAATGATAGAAGATGTTGAAGCCACGAGGACCCTGGGGGCAAGTGACCATGCAATATTGGAATTCAACATTATGCAAACACAAGTAGTAGAACAAAGTGAAAGTAGAGTCTTGGACTTTAAGAGAGCTAATTTCAATAAACTTAGAGAGAGCTTGGGAAAAATTCCCTGGATGAGAATCCTCAAGGGGAAAACAACTCAAGAAGCTTGGGAAATTTTGAAAAATGAGATTACAAAAGCCCAGTCTAGCACAATACCAATGAAGAAGAAAAATAACAGCTCCCAAAAGAAACCAGCATGGCTGCATAAAGAACTCTCTGACAAATTGAAAGACAAAAAAGATAAGTATAAAAAGTGGAAGGGGGGGGGGACATAACTAAGGCAGAATATCAGCAAATAGCCCGAGCATGTAAAGATGAAGTGAGGAAAGCTAAGGCTCACAATGAAGAAAGTCTTGCCACAAAAGTAAAAAATAACGAAAAAAAGCTTCTTCCAACATGTTAAAAACAAGAAAAAAGTTTAGGAAACAATTGGTCCATTGCTGGGAGAAAGTGGCAAGAAGGTGACAAGCAACAGGGAGAAAGCAGAACTATTTAACTCATGTTTTGCATCTGTCTTTACACAAAGGGATAAAACAGTCCAGCCTATCAAAAACAGCACCACAAAAATCAGATTAGGAACACAAGTTGAAATGGGGAAGAAAATGGTAAGTGAGCACCTGTCTACCCTAGACGAGTTCTAATCACCAGGACCGGATGGATTACACCCCAGGGTTCTGAAGGAACTAGCAGACGAGATCTCAGAACCACTGAATTATATCTTTCAGAGATCCTGGAGCACCGGGGAACTACCAGAGGACTGGAAAAGAGCTGACGTGGTTCCCATCTTCAAAAAAGGGGAAAAAAACCAGATCCAGGAAACTACAGACCTATGAGCCTGACCTCAATACCAGGAAAGATTCTGGAAAAGATAATCAAGCAATGAATTAGCGAACACCTAGAAGCAAACAAAGTAATAGCCAAAAGCCAACATGGGTTTGTCAAAAACAGATCATGCCAGACTAATCTTATTGCATTCTTTGATAATGTGACAAAATTAGTGTATCAGAGGAATGCCGTCGATATAGTTTACTTGGACTTCAGTAAGGCATTTGATAAGGTAGACCATAACCTACTACTAGATAAAGTAGAATAATGTGTGTTAGACAGATTCACCACCAGATGGATTCATAACTGGCTGACCAACCGCACTCAACGTGTAGTCCTCAATGGAACTGCATCTACATGGAGGGAAGTATGCAGTGGAGTACCCCAAGGCTCCTAGTGGAGAACCATTTAAAAAGGAGCCAGCCGTGTGCAGCAGCTGCCAAAAAAGCCAACACAGTTCTAGGCTGCATCAACAAAGGGATAGAATCAAGATCACGTGAAGTGTTAATACCACTTTATAATGCTTTGGTAAGGCCACACTTGGAATACGGCATTCAGTTTTGGTCGCCACGATGTAGGAAAGATGTGGAGACTCTGGAGAGAGTGCAGAGAAGAGCAACAAAGAAGATTAGGGGACTGGAGGCTAAAACATATGAAGAACGGTTGCAGGAACTGGGCATGTCTAGTTTAAGAGAAAGGAGGACTAGGGGAGACATGATAGCAGTGTTCCAATATCTCAGGGGTTGCCACAAAGAAGAGGAAGTCAAACTATTCTCCAAGGTACCTGAGGGTAGAAGAAGAAGCAATGGGTGGAAACTAATCAAGGAGAGAAGCAATTTAGAACTGAGGAGAAATTTCCTGACTGTGAGGACAATTAATTAGTGGAACAGCTTGCCTCCAGAAGTTGTGAATGCCCCAACACTGGAAGTCTTTAAGAAGATGATGGAGAACTATTTGTCTGAAACAGTATAGGGTTTCCTGCCTAGGCAGAGGGTTGGACTAGAAGACCTCCAAAGTCCCTTCCAACTCTGCTATTGTATTGTATTGTATTGTATAAAGTTGTAGAGATTCTATCTAAAAAGATACATAATCTTTCTACATTTCTATCTTTCTACATCTACTTCTTTTCTTTTCTCTCCCCCTCTCCCCCTCTCCTTGACTCTACCATGGGTTCCACAGACTCCCGACTGTTAGCTTCACATTCAAAACTGCAAATCTACTTTCTTCTCGATATAAAATTCTTTGCTCAGTTAAGTAGCCCACTCCCCCCCCCCCAAGTCCCTTTGCCAAGCCCACCCACCTCCATCCACGGCGATTTCTTCGCTACCTGTTGCTGCCCATTCCCGGAGGGTTTGTGCAATTTCTTTCAAAATGCCAAGAAGTTATAATATTTGAGTTCTGGATTTGGTGACATTTAAACAAGAGCTGTATAAATCTGACCGCATTCTGCGTAGTTAAATCTTGTGACAGTGGAGGGTAGGAAAAGCTTTGATTACATCAGTGACCCCGTTATTACGGCTAAGTGGGCAGGAAATTGCCAGCGGGAAACCGAGGGAGAAGTACAGGCAATCCCTGACTTACAAGCACCCCTTTAGTGACCGTTTGAAGTTACAACGGCACTGAAAAGGGGGACTTAGAACTGTTCCTCGCACTTGTAACCGCCGTAGCATTGGCAATATGTTTGCAATATCCTGAGGTGATTCAAATTTGTCCACCTTCCCACCCTCTTTCCATGAGCAAAGAAGGGGGGAGGAGGGAGGGAGGGTGGGAGAGGGAGAGACAGAGGGAGGAGGACGGAGGCAGAGAGAGACAGAAGGGTTATAGATAGATAGATAGATAGATAGATAGATAGATAGATAGATAGATAGATAGATAGATAGATAGATAGATAGATATCATCTATCTCTTTCATCTATCTATTATCTATATCTATCTATCCATCCATCCATCCAGGGGTGGGTTGCTGCTGGCGTTACTGCCAGTTAACTGCTTCGCATGCGCTTTGCACATAACATTATAAAATGACTAAAAAACATGCCGGCAATGGCATGGGCGACCAGGGTACTGGTTCGGGAGCGTGGCAAGCATGCCATCCCTACCAGTTCGGCAACCCACTCTGAATTTCCATTACTGGTTCGCCTGAACCTGTGCAAACCACCAGCAACCCACCTCTGTATCTATCTATCTATCTATCTATCTATCTATCTATCTATCTATCTATCTATCTATCTATCTATCATCTATCTATCTATCTATCTATCTATCTATCTATCTATCTATCCTCTATCTATCATCAATCAATCCATCAATCCATCAATCCATCTATCTATCTATCTATCTATCTATCTATCTATCTATCTATCTATCTATCATCTATCTATCTATCTATCTATCTATCTATCTATCTATCTATCCTCTATCTATCATCTATCTATCATCAATCCATCAATCCATCAATCCATCAATCCATCTATCCATCTATCCATCTATCCATCTATCCATCTATCCATCTATCCATCTATCCATCTATCCATCTATCCATCTATCCATCTATCCATCTATCCATCTATCCATCTATCCATCTATCCATCTATCATCTATCTATCTATCTATCTATCTATCTATCTATCTATCTATCTATCTATCTATCTATCTATCTATCTATCTATCTATCTATCTATCATCTATCCATCATCTATCAATCTATCCATCATCTATCAATCTAGCTATCTCTATCTCTATCTATCTATCTATCTATCTATCTATCTATCTATCTATCTATCTATCTATCTATCTATCTATCTATCATCTATCTCAGTGACATGCGGTGAGGTTTATGGCTGGTGAGGCACTGACACAGTGGTGGGTTTCAAATATTTTTAGACTTGTGGACTTCAACTCCCAGAATTCCACAGCCACGCATGCTCAGTTCCGATTTAAAATGACACATTGGTTTCTCTCTCCCTTCCTCTCCCCCTCTCAAACACACACACACACACACACACAAATTGGATTGGACTATCTTTCCTACCCCCTTCCCTCTCTCACTCACTCACTCTCAAACAAACACACACACATGAAAGTTGGATTGGATATATTTTCCAGTGGCTTGAAAGCAGCTCCTCTGCCATCCCCCGCATTCCCCTGCTGCCTTCCCCAAACACCTCCACCATTACAAATGCAGCCTGCTGTCTGGGTGGGAAATGCCTGGAATGCAATAAAACCCACCCACTCACCTCCTGCTGATAGGCT
This sequence comes from Natrix helvetica, assembly GCF_964273705.1. NCBI lineage: Eukaryota > Metazoa > Chordata > Lepidosauria > Squamata > Natricidae > Natrix > Natrix helvetica. Next base: position 19,834 of record NW_028113416.1, read on the forward strand.
GGAGTGAGAGGAGAGGCAGAGAAGCCGGAGGGGGGCCAATCCGAGCCTTCCAAAAGAAAGAGACTGGGGGAAAATGTGTGTGCTACAGCATAGCTCTTTGCCTGGCTTCCGTGGATGACTCTGCTTAACTGTTAAAAAAAAGCCTCTAAAAAAGCACCCTCTACTATGAAGCAGGAGAACTGCATGCCTCACCTATGTCAGTAATGTTAAGGCTTTTAACCCTTGCTTAACTCTGCTTGAGTGATCATAAAACACCTAAAGTCAGACAAGAGGAGGCATGCAGTTCTCCTGCCTCATAGTAGAGGGCACTTTTTAAGAGGCTTTTTTTAACAGTTAAGCAGAGTCATCCACGGTGAGGCAGCAACTAGCTTAGCTTTTTCCTTTTACATTTTTTTTCTTTTCATGATGAGAGCAGTGAGGCTGTGCCTCACTTGCCTCACCTGTCTGCACATCACTGATCTATCTATCATCTATCCATCATCTATCAATCTCTATCTATCTATCTATCTATCTATCTATCTATCTATCTATCTATCTATCTATCTATCTATCATCATCTATCTATCTATCTATCTATCTATCTATCTATCTATCTATCTATCTATCTATCTATCTATCTATCTATCTATCTATCTATCTATCTATCTATCTATCTATCTATCTACCTATCATGCAAGTAAGGACTGTGACGTTGATGCTATTATACATCTTGGCACTAATGATCTGTCCCAGAAAGATGTACTTTCTGTGAAGAATGATTTCCAGAACTTGGGGTATGAACAGGTTGTAGGCTTATCTTTTCAGAGGTTTTACCAGTATATAAGGAACAAAAAGGGAAGGGACAGTGTGTAGCAGAGTTTAATGTGTGGCTAAAGGAGTGGTGTAAAAGGGAAGGCTTTGGTTTTATTAGTCATGAAGCCTGTAGCTGGTCCAATGACTTTCCATGAGCAAAGTCAAAGATTCGCTTAATGACCTCGTGATTCACTTAACAATGGCAATGATTCATTTAACAACCAGGGCGAAAAGGTTGTAAAAATCAGGCGCGGCTCACTGAACAGCCACGTTGCTTAGCAACAGAAATTCTGGTATCCATGGCGGTCGAACGTTGAGGGGGATTCTGGGAGTTGAAGTCCACAGAGCTTAAGGTTGCCAAATTTGCAGACAACCCTCCCCCCCACCCCGGACTGCAGGTCGTCCTCGACGTACGATCCCAATGGAGGCCGACATTTCTGTTGCTAAGTGAGACCTTTGTTAAGGGAGTTTTGCCCTGTTTTACGACCTTCCTTGCCACCGTTGTTAAGTGAATCGCTACAGTTCCAAAGTTAGAAACACGGTTGTGAAGTGAATCCAGCTTCCCCATCGATTTTGTTTTGTCAGAAGGTCGCAAAAGGAGATCACGTGACCCCGGGACACTGCAACCATCATAAATCTGAGTCAAGCCTCTAAATTTTGATCTCATGACCACGGGGATACAGCCACCGTCTTAAAGATGAAAAATGTTTATACGTCACTGTTTTCAGTGCTGTTGTATCTTCCAACAGTCACTAAATGAACTGTTGTAAATCGAGGGCTACCTATAGATGATCTCTAAAGTCCCCCCTCACCTGGATAAAATGAAAGCTTGCTCATCCACCATAATCCAAGTCCTTCTAAACAAGGGGTGCTCATGTTAATCCTTCAGTGTGCCAATTGCCAGGCAGTAAATCCGGCCACCAGAAAGGCAAGATTTGAACCTGTGGCTTAGCTACTGCACGATGCTAAGCTTTATGCCTGCTGGCTTGCTGAGGGCAGTTTCCTTTCCTCATTGGTCCCTTTCCCTTCCCCAGAGCGACGAGAGGCCTCCGACTGTACATATTTCCACTTTCTATTTAAAAGATCTTTTGAGGGGCGAAGGGAACGGGGGGGGGGACTCCTTGAATTCGTTAACAAATCAAAATTATTAGATTCCTGCAAGGGGGAATCCGTCTGCAAACTTCCATTTAAAACACCTTGGGTACAGAAATAGGAAAGAAAAAGATTAAAAATGGGTTTCCAATTGTTTTTTCCTGCATGGTAAAGATTTATTTTTATAACAAGTATAAAACATATAGGTTCTCCTGCTTGAGCAGGGGGTTGAACTAGAAGACCTCCAAGGTCCCTTCCAATTCTATTCTATTCCCTTATTCTGTTTCTATTCCTTATTCTATTCCATTCCATTCATTTCTATTTCTATTTCTATTTCTATTCTTATTCCTTATTCCCCATTCTATTCCATTCATTTCTATTTCTATTCTTATTCCTTGTTCCTTATTCCTTATTCCTTACTCCTTATTCCCCCTTCCCCCTTCTGTTTCTATTTCTATTTATATTCTTATTCCTCATTCCTCATTCCATTCCATACATTTCTCTTTCTATTTCTTATTCCCTATTCTCTATTCCCCATTCCCCACTCCATTCCATTCACTTCTATCTCTATCTCTATCTCTATCTCTATTTCTTACACCCTATTCCCCATTCCCCACTCCATTCCATTCACTTCTATCTCTATCCCTATCCCTATCCCTATCCCTATCCCTATCCCTATCCCTATCCCTATCCCTATCCCTATCCCTATCCCTATCCCTATCCCTATTTATACAATACAATAGTAGAGTTGGAAGGGACCTTGGAGGTCTTCTAGTCCAACCCCCTGCTTGGGCAGGAAACCCTATACCGTTTCAGACAAATGGCTATCCAACATCTTCTTAAAGACTTCCAGTGTTGGGGCATTCACAACTTCTGGAGGCAACTTCTGTTCCACTGATTAATTGTTCTAACTGTCAGGAAGTTTCTCCTCAGTTCCAAGTTGCTTCTCTCCTTGATTAGTTTCCACCCATTGCTTCTTGTTCTACCCTCAGGTGCCTTGGAGAATAGTTTGACTCCCTCTTCTTTGTGGCAACCCCTGAGATATTGGAACAATATCGGGAAAGCAAAGAAAAGAAAGGAAAGAGACTTGTGAAAGAAAGTTGCGGAAGATATGTTCTGACCGAGGATTCCCCAGTAGCATGAAGCTGAGTCCTCCTCCTGATAAAATCCTTTTATTTCATTGACAGTGAATTCCTCTCCAGAAAAGTCTTTGCTCTCTCACAGTCTTTCAAGATAGTTCGCAATTGCCGACCTTGATCAGGCTTGGAGAGTGGCCGGGCCGATATCTTTCAGACGCCCACAATACTTGACAAGAATGCAGGAATGAATGAATTGTCTCCTGCAAACTCCACTCCCCTGTTGCTCCTCTTTTATTTCCTCTGGGAGGGGCCATTCGCCATCCACCTGTGGCTTTACTCCAAAGTTGACCTTCGTTCCTTAGCTGTTCCCTTGGGAAACAAAAGGATTTGGGGCTTGAAAGAGGAAAGTCAGTGGGGTTCCTTGAGGCTCTCTGAGCTGGGTGGTTTGCTTGCAAGACGTTTCATTACCCGACTAGCTAACATCATCAGTGCAAAGGAGTGTTGGGCTTTCTCCCAGTTTATATACAGAAGCTGGCCTTATCAGTGTTGGCAGTGGATGAGGCTACCTAGTTGGATAATGAAATATCTGCAGGCAAACAACCAAGGTCAGAGAGTATCAAGGACTTCACAGTCCTCCACCTCCAGCTTCTTTCCCAATCCCTTCTAGCACTGATGATGTTACCTACATGGGCCATGAAACATCTGCAAAAATACCACCAAGCTCAGAGAGCACCAAGGACCCCACAATCTAAAGGACCCCTCTCCCTCCTGGACTGATGATGTCACCTAGATGGGTCATGAAATATCTGCAAGACAACCACCAAGCCCAGAGAGAACCAAGGACCCCGCAATCCATTTCTTCCTCTTCTCCTCCTCCTCCTCGCAAACCCTTCTCCTTCCTGGCACTAATGATGTTTGCCTCCAGATGTTGTGGAGGTTTGTAAGAAGGGCAGCCATGTGTCCAGAACAGGTAGACTCGTGTTCTGACCTAGGCTTCCTCAGCGGCAAGGAAGCCGAGTCCTCGTCCCGATAAACCTCTTTAATTTAATTGACAGTGAATTCCTCTCTAGCTGAGTCTTTCCTCTCCCACCGTCTTTCAAGATAGCTCTCAATTCCCGAACTTGGAGAGTGGCCAGGCCGAGATCTTTCAGACGCCCACAATACTTGGCAAGAATTCAAGAATGAACTAATGGTGACTTCCGGGTTGTTCCTGGTTCCGACGGCAGGCTTTCTTTGAGCCTGTCAGATCAAGAGACAGTTAGAGGTGTTTTTTTACGATCTTTAACACCTCGGACACTCTTAAATTCTTGGAATTTATGAGGGAGAGATTCAGCTGCTGGGTTGAGCCCTCGTGTAGCCTCCAGGAGGATTTATAGCCTCTGGAGTCCGACGAGGTTTGCCCCCCTTCGCAGTTGTTGTATTCTCCTGTCTTTTTGATAACCTCTGCTAATTAGCAGAGCCAGTCGCCGGGAACAGCCTTAACATCTCAACATCCCAAGAAGGAAGCAAGACTTTTGCAAGTATTTTAAGTCTTAATTGGGGGGGGGGAATCTCTTTAAAAAGAACGCTACTGCTGAGTTCGAGAGGCGTGGGCTTAGAACAAAGGATTCAAAATGGCGTTGATTTATAGCTGAAAACCTACAGAAAACGAAAGCTAATTACTTGCTGATAGCCGGGACAGTAAAGGCGGAACGGCTGAAACAACCCTAACTATTAACAATCTTTAAGCCAGTTTACATAACCTGAACTACTTAAATGTCAAAGTTTTAATTTCGAGCAACTTAGAAAGAAACATCTGCAAGTATTAATTTACAGCTGAATACCTAAGGAAAACGAAAGTTAATTGAATGGTGACAGCTAGAGGCGGCTGTAAGAATTATTAATTATGGCAACGGAACAAAAAGCTTCCCCAGGTGCTACAATAAATTATCAGGATTTCAAGGACTTTATAAGGGAAGAAAATGCTTTTTTACGCAAAGAAATTAAGGAGGTTAAAGAAATGGTTCAGGATACCATTAAAAAACATGATCAGCTTGATAAAAAATTACACACTTTAGCCACAGGTCTGTCAGAAGTTGTTCTTAAGGTGGACAGGAAAGTTGATCATCTGGCTTTGGATTTGGAAACTAAAACGAAGGAAACAGATTTGAAATTTGTTGAAATGGAGGGGAATATGCAGAGGATGGATACGGAGATTATTATGATGCAATTCAGATCTATGGAGTACGCTGTTAGACTGAGGGGTATCAGAGAAAACCCTAGAGAGGACTTAAGAAAAGTTTGTGCTGATGCTTTGGCCACGTTATTGAAGATCGAGGACTCTTCTGAGATTTCTGCAAGGATTGATAAAATTTACAGAGTTAATTCACGTATTGCATCACAAAGGCAACTACCAAGGGA
>NW_028113415.1:0-25110 GCF_964273705.1 Natrix helvetica
TCTTCTTCCCTCCTCCTCCTCCTCCTCTTCTCCTCCCTCTTCCTCTTTTCCCTCCCACTTCCTCCTCCTTCCTCCTCCTCCTTCTCTTCCCTCCTGCTCTTCCTCCTCCTCCTCCTCCTCCTCTTCCTCCTTTAGGTGCCTAAAGTGGACTATTTTGACTTCTCCAAACTGGATCCGCTCGACCAACGTTGCTTCATTCAAGCCGCCGACCTCCTCATGGCCGACTTCAAGATGCTGAGCAGCCAAGACATCAAGTGGGCACTCCATGAACTCAAGGGACACTATGCAATTACACGAAAGGTTCTCGCCTCTTGCTTCTCCCCCTCCTTCCTTGCTAGGAACCTCCCCTCTTTTACGTCCGAAAGGGAGAAGCGCGGGCCGGGCTCAGAAAAGAAACTCCTTAGGTGCCCGGAATTCAAAGGCTTCTGATATGGGTAGTTCCTCGACTTAATGACCACAACGGAGCCCCGCATGTCCATTGCTGAGTGGGACAGTTGTTAAGTGAGTTTTGCCTCATTTTGCAACCTTCCTCGCCACAGCTGTTAAGGGAGTAACCTGGCTGTTAAGTGAATCTGGGTTCCCCGTCACAAAAGGAGGATCAGGTTATTATGCAAACGTCATAAATATGAGTCAGCCAATTGTGTGTCCGAATTTGGATCAGGGGGATCAGCGGGATGGTGCAGCTGTCTGTTGTTAAGTGTGAGAACAATTGTGTGTCTCTTTTTTTCCCCAATGCTGTTGCAACTTTGAACGGTTGTAAATGAATGGTGGTAAGTCGAGGACGGCTAGGGACGTGGTGGCTCAGTGGCTAAGACGCTGAGCTTGTCGATCAGAAAGGTTGGCAGTTCAATGGCTCGAATCCCTAGCATAATGGAGTGAGCTCCCATTACTTGTCCCAGCTTCTGCCAACCTAGCAGTTCGAAAGCACGTTAAAATGCAAGTAGAAAAACAGGGACCACCTTTGGTGGGAAGGGAACAGCGTTCCGTGGGCCTTTGGCGTTGAGTCATGCCGGCCACATGACCACGGAGACGTCTTTGGACAGCGCTGGCTCTTCGGCTTTGAAACGGAGATGAGCACCGCCCCCTAGAGTCGGGAACAACTAGCACACACGTGCGAGGGGAACCTTTACCTTAAGGACTACCAGCAGGGAAATGCCTGTGAAACTGGGTTGGTGGTGATGTAACCCCAACTGCTCCGAATAATTCTGGCCATCTTCCCTCCTGTTTATCAAAGGCATCTCACTGTCTCTAACGTTTCCCAGACAAATAGCCGTCACTGAAGGAAATAGTGCAGAAAAACCCAATTCCCAGGAGTAGGGCAGTCGGCAAAATCCAGACAGCAGCTTAATGATTAAAAGCGTCAGGAGCCCATAACATTTAACAGAATCTATTAATATTCATCTATTTCTGCATTGCTTACGGCTCTGTGTCTGAGAGTCTTGGCTCGGGGTGGGGGGTGTTACTAAACACCCAATTCCCGGCTGACCAAATGCCGTTCTAAAAAGAAAACTGTTCACCTTCATTTACCTCGAGTTTTCCTTTGCTTTATTCCAGGGGTGTCCAAACTTGGGAACTTTAAGACTTGTGGACTTCAACTCCCAGAATTCTGGGAGTTGAAGTCCACAAGTCTTAAAGTTCCCAAGTTTGGACACCCCTGCTTTATTCGATCTATGACTTCAGTCCTTCCCAAATCTCAGGGCCTAAAAGGGACTTCAGGGTAAGATCCCAAAGCAGGTAACGCTACTAGCAGTCGGACTTAGACTTATATGCTGCTTCACGGTGCTTGGTAGCACACTTTCAGCGGTTTACAAAGTCAGCCGATTACCTCCAACAATCTGGGTCCTCCTTTTACCAACCTCGGAAGGATGGAAGAGTCAACCTTGAGCTGGGCAGGATCGAACTATTGGCAGTCGGCAGAATTGGCCTGAAACATTGCACTGTAAAAAGTGCACCACTATGGCTCCCTCTCCTTCCTTCCCTTTCTTCCTTCACGAGCAATAGCACTTAGAGTTATATACCGTCTCCCAATCCTTCTCTGCCCTCGCTAAGCAGTTTGCAGAATCAGCCTCTTGCTTCTAACCATCTAAGTCCTCATTTTATTGACCTCAGAAGGACAGAAGGCTGAGTCAACTTTGAGCCAGTCAGGATCAAACTCCTGGCAGGGCAGAATTAGCCTGCAACACTGCATTTTAACACCTGTACCATTATGCCTTCCTTCCTTCCTTCCTTCCTTCCTTCCTTCCTTCCTTCCTTCCTTCCTTCCTTCCTTTCCTGAAAATAAACACATGCAGATAAATGCAAAATATAAATGTAGATCCTGTTTTTTTCCTCTGATCAAAGACGTTCATTTAACCATCCCTAGAAGCTCCATTCTCCAGTTGTGGGAATAATAATTTTCTTCTGTCCCTGTAAAAAGTGACACTTCGTTTACAACCTTTCAAAGACGCAGCTGCAACTAGGATTTTTCGGGGGTGGGAGTGGGGTTGGGGCTGCCTGAGGCCTCCCTGCCTTTTGAGAGTAGCATGAAGACTTATATCCTCCCCATTCCAGATAGCTGCGGACGCTTTAATTTAAATCTGTGGTTCCATCTTCACATCTGGGTTCATAGTTTTTCCCCCCCCTCCCTCTTCATTTAGGCCTTCTCCGATGCCATCAAAAAATGGCAGGAGTTATCTCCCGAAACCAGCGGAAAGCGAAAAAGGAGGAAAGAAATGAATCAGTATTCTTACATCGACTTCAAATTTGAGCAGGGTAGGTTTGGCTTTTGAGGGAGGGGGCTCTTTTTTTGAGGTGGGTCTAACTCTTGGTGGCGGAATATATATAAAAAATAAGTGGCTGTTTTATCCAGAGAGATGAGTCTCCATTTCAGTGTTTCAGCATGAATATTTGAGAAAGCATGATCTGGTTGATCTTCCGGTGGGAAGAATCTATGGAGATACTCAGTCCTCCATAGTCCTCATGATTGTCCCAAAGGTGCTTTTTTTTCCAAGAGGACTTTCTAGTTTTTTTTCTTTTGAAGACGTTTCGCTTCTCATCCAAGAAGCTTCTTCAGCTCTGGCAGGATAGTGAGGAACGGAAGGATTTATATGCCTTGCAGACAGAGCTGGTCATTTGCATTCTTTTTAAGAGAGTCATTGAGAGGAACGCGGTGGCTCAGTGGTTGAGACGCTGAGCTGGTCGATTAGGAAGGTCGGCAGTTCGGCGGTTTGAATCCTAGCGCCGCGTAACGGAGTGAGCTCCCGTGACTTGTCCCAGCTTCTGCCAACCTAGCAGTTCGAAAGCACGTTAAAAAATGCAAGTGGAAAAATAGGAACCACCTTTGGTGGGAAGGAAACTGTGTTACGTGAGCCTCCGACGTTGAGTCATGCCGGCCACATGACCCCGGAGACGTCTTCGGACAGTCCTGGCTCTTCAGCTTGAAATGGAGATGAGCACCACCCCCTAGAGCCAGGAACGACTGGCACACATGTGCGAGGGGAATCTTTACCTTATAGAGTCATTGAGGCCACTTGGAGGCTTGTCCTGAGTCAACTGAGCGGTGCAAATGGGAGTGGAGTCTTCTTGGAAGTGCTGCACTTAAACTTCCAAGTGGCCTCAACGACCCTCTAATAAAAGTACGCAAATGACCAGCTGTCTGCAGGGAATATAAATCCTTCCATTCCCCACTAGCCGGTCAGAGCTGAAGAAGCTCCTTGGATGAGAAGTGAAACGTCTTCGAACGAAAGACAAGAAAAGTTCAGATTTTTCTACAGCTTGCTCCAAAGTCAAGCTGTACAAGAAGCGATCCGGAGAGCCGGAAATCAAAATTCACCCGTGCAAATCCTACTGGATAAATAATTCCCTTTTAAAGAAAATAAACCTCCTCTCAGCAATTCTAGACTTGCTTTCTCACACATTCCAGGAGTTACAGAAGTTCCACATTAAAGAAGTTCCAGCTCTTCTTTATTAAGAGACGCATTTGAGATTTCATTTTTCTTCCTGCTTTCCAACTATGCTTCAGGTGACACGAAGATTGAGAAGCGCATGTTTTTCTTGGAAAACAAGAGGCGTCACTGGAGAAGTTACGACCAGCTCTCCCTGCTGCCCCCCGTGCAGCTGGAGAGGGAGTTTTACGAACAGAAGATCAAAGAGATGGCAGAGGTAGTTACAAGCCCCGGGTGGGAGGAGAATAGGGTGTGTGTGTTCCCCCCCCTTGCGCATACGTAGCTCCGTAAACTCAAAAACCGGACCACTGTAGGTTGAACCTACAGTAAACACGGTGCAAAACTCCTCAAAATACTCCGTGTATTCTCCATGGGATACACTTGAAATTTGTTTTCATTCATTTGTTCAATTTCTTTTTTTTATTAGTTTATAACATAACATACTATTACCAGTGCTAAATGTGTCTTTTCTCCCTTTGTCAGCATGCAGACTTCCTTCTCGCCCTGCAGATGAATGAGGAGCAGTATCAAAAAGTAAGTAGCCAAAAGGCATCTCTGGCCAATCGTATCGGTCACTTTATCAAAAAAAAAACAACCCACCGGCTTATCTGGCTTGGAGAGCTGCCAGGCCGATGTCTGCAAAACTTGGCAAGGAGCCTCGGAGAGTCACGAACCAATGAAGCGAACTGATTGTCTCCTGCAAACTCCACTCCCCTTTCACCCCTCTTTTATTTCCTCTGGGAGGGGCCATTCATTGCCTGCCTGTGGCCTTACTCCCAAGTCAACCCCTGTTCTTTAGCTCTTCCCTTAGAAGAGGGAGCCTCTTCTAAGCAGAGCAGTCGATAAAGAGCTCACCCTTGGGGGGCGGGGGTTGGGGGTGTCTGCTTTTCAGGACGGCCAGATGATCGAATGCCGCTGCTGCTACGGGGAATTTGCGTTCGAAGAGCTGACGCAGTGCGCTGACGGACACCTGTTCTGCAAGGAGTGCTTAATAAAATACGCCCAGGAGGCCGTCTTTGGCTCCGGGAAGGTGAGAGACGCCGTCTTTAATCAGCTGGGATTCGTGGAGGGTGGGTGGAAGGAGGTCAATAGGAGGACTGTGGCTTCCTTGGGGGTCTCTGGGCCTGGTGGCTTTCTTGCAGGCTGACCACCGCAGCTCCTGACATGCACAAACCTCACTCCAGGCCTGTAACCTTCATGTCCTCCCTTCCTCCTCCTCCCCCTCCTTCCCTGAACGCAGTCGGAGCTCAGCTGCATGGAAGGGAGCTGCACCTGTTCCTTCCCCACCACGGAACTGGAGAAAGTGCTTCCTGAAAACATCCTTTGCAAATACTACGAGAGGAAAGCCGAGGAGGAAGTGTCGGCTGCTTGCGCCGATGAACTCGTCAGGTAAAGCTCGCTGCCCAGGCCGAATTTGGGAGACGGGAGACGGGAGAGGCTTAGGAGCATCCTCCCACCCTTCAAAACCCCTTTTTATTAACCGACTGTGAGTTCTGCTCCTTCACCTCCAGCAAAGTCTTTCAAGGGAGGATTTACAGTCACAGACCTTATCTGGCTTGGAGAGCTGCCAGGCCGATCTCTGCAAAATTTGGCAAGGAGTCTCGGAGAGTCACGAACCAATTGAGCGAACTAATTGTCTCCTGCAAACTCCACTCCCCTTTTGCTCCTCTTTTATTTTCTCTGGGAGGGTCCACCGCCTTACTCCCAAGTCCACCCCTGTTCTTTAGCTGCTCCTTTCATCTGGCAACTCTGTGCATGCGAACACTGGGAACAGGCTCCAGCTGTTCCTCTGCCTCACTGATGTCTGACTCTGAAGGCAGCTGATAACTGACATACGGCCCTGGCCCCCTCTCTGCCTCCGACAGAGCCCTTATCAGAGCCTTCCCTAACCTCTTCACTGTCCAAATCTGCTGCCAGCTTTGCTGGCCACTGGCGGGCCACAACAGCTTCCCCTTCAAAGCCCTCACTCGCTCTTCTTCTGGTTTCTAGATGTCCCTTTTGCAACTTCCCGGCTCTCCTGGACAAGGAGGTGAAGCGGTTCAGCTGTCCCAATCCATGCTGCAGGAAGGTAGGTTGTGCCTGTTTATGAAAACGATTGATTGTTCGCCTAGCAAAACGCAACCAGGGGAAGATTCTGGCTGTTTTGTCTCACCCTTAACTTAAGACCCAGCTTGAGGCTCCAGAAGGGAGCTTAAACCCTATGAGGCTAGCTTTGCAGTTGGCAAGCGAGGGGTGTGACTCACAACTTGGGTGAAAAGAATGAAAGGAAGATGCAGAAATGGGTTCGAAATATTTTTTATTGTTTTATATCACACATTCCATTTCCACGTTGAGCAGTGTGCTCTCTAGGGGTCCAGGATGATATACATATGAGCATGCAAACATCATTGTCATAGTGAGTGCATACCTATAAACAAATATGCAGTAATAAATAGATAAATATGCGATAACATCAATCATATTATGACATGTATTATCTTCCATTATAGTACCGATCATATAACCGTCAACAAACATTTACTCATCTGTTTTTCTTTCTCCTGTAGACCAGATTTCACCTAATTCCACTCCTCTAACCTCAGTATCAGTCACTTAACCATTTGTAGAATAGTTCCCATGTTATGAAATAGTCCGAATCTTCTTTTCCTTTAATTTTTAGGGTTAACCTAACCATCTTTGCACATTCCAGAATTTTTTTTTGATTATAATACGCAAGGGTTTCTGTCTTTTTCCAACAATGTCCATATGTGATCCTAGCTGCTTTTAAGATGTCCAGAACCAAATATGTGTTATCCTTATTATGATTTCCTGGAAGCAAGCCCAACAAAATTTCTCAGGTTTCAGATCTATTCATTATCTAATCATACTTTCCAGCCATGAGATATTCATAAACATTTTGAATACAGTATATTGTCAGGGCATATCATTTATTAAAAAAAAAACTTAAAGAAAGAACAAAACACATTAACACATACTAATAGTGTAACATAATAATTGTCACTAAATTTCTCTTTATATTAGCTTATTTGTAATTCTGTTAATTATATCAGCATGTTTATAATTACAAACCACATGTATATTTAATTCATACATAGCAATAATCTTTCTTCATCTAATTTCTAGCTCTTATCTCTACCCACTCGTAAAGTCTATTCCATATTAAGTTATATTCTGTGTCGTCTTTGTCCTTTATTTTTAATGTCGATCTGTCCATCTCCGCACAGTCTAATATTTTTCAAATTACATCCTCATCTGATGGAGTGTTCTCATTTTTCCAATATTGTGCAAATACTTTTTTCCAATATTGTGCAAATACTTTTTTCCAATATTGTGCAAAAGCTGGGGTTTGTGTCTTTTGACACCACCAACTGCAAGATGGGTTTGCATATTTTGAGATTGCAAGCCAATTGCAAACAAACACCAGCCAAGTGGTGGTTTCAGCTTTTTTTAAAATAATTTTTATTTATACCTCTTTTCTTTAAGCACACATAAGTGCTTGTATTGTCTGAGTCATTTTAGATTTACAAAATATTAATAATAATTCCAAGATTAATAATAGTAGTTAAAATAATAATAATAATAGTAATAATGATCAACTTACTTTATAGACAATACTAATAATACTATTCAAGTAGATCTAATAATAATCTTTCTGCTTCTATCATTTGTGCCTACGTGGTAATTATAATATATTGCATAGCGATACATGTAGTAATATTTTCCCCATTTCTTACTTCTACTTCCATTTTCTAACTCTTTATCAAACAAATCGTATATTAAGAAGTATTCTATATTTACCCATCATCTCTTGCCCTTTTTAGTATTTCAATTCTGCTTACTTTTTGGACCACCCTCCCATACTCCTCCCTTGGGATTCTTGCGTCTCCTTACGTCACTCTCATTTAAACCAAGTATAGTGGTTTCACCTTTGACGGTCATTAAATTGCCTTGCAGAAAGACTTCTAAGATTATATTCCAGTTCAGCTGTCAAATCTCCAAACTTGGCAGCTTTAAGACTTCATGGACTTCAACTCCCAGAATTCCCCAGCCAGCTATTCTGGGAGTTGAAGTCCGCCAGTCTTAAAAGTGGCCAAGTTTTGAGACTCGCCCCTTGCTATAGTGTGTGTGCATCCATTTCCCCCTGACTTAAAGCAGGCGTGGAGAACTACAGCGACCTGTGGACTTCAACTCCCAGAATTCCTGAGCCAGCCTGGATTGCTGGCCGGCTGAGGAATGGGGGTTATTTTTAGCTCTGGAAAAGGATCTGCTCAATGAAAGCTTCTTTATTTATTCAATGGGACTGTCTCATAGATGAAAAAGTGTGTCGTTGCACAAAGTCCATTTAGGGCTGAATGCCGCTAGGTGGCACCATTGGTTAATCCACAGCGGGGATGAATTCTACGCAGCCTCCTATTTCAAGAAATGAAATAAAATCATGCCAGCATTTTAAAGCTCTTTTGTTCAGTTATCTGTCGTATGGTATAACTTCACCCTTTCACTAAGGGGTTCTCCTGTCTAAATGCAAAGAAACGGTTTATCCAAAAACAGAACAACTCTGGTGTATTGAGCTGGCTTCAGGATTTGAACCCACTTCTCTCTTGATTTGAGCCTAAAGGCTGTTTTATTACGGATTTTGATGGCAGCGGAAAACCACTGAAGGACTTTGTGGTGCAGGAAAAAAGGATTGTGTTCAACCGATCAATGTTTGCTTTTGAAATATACCCCAAGGCCTTAAAAGGGATTCTAATTTTAATCTCGTTTTGAGTGCTTTGAAAGTTGGGATCCAAGCAGGGGTGAAATGCTTCCGGTTTGGGCTGGTTCGCCCAACCAATAGTGAAAAATGGCACTGTTCACTTGAACCAGCAGTGAAAAGCCACCGTTCACTTGAACCAGTAGTGAAAAATGGCACTGTTCACTCGAACCAGCAGTGAAAAACTCCACCGTTCACTCGAACCAGTAGTGAAAAATGGCACTGTTCACTCGAACCAACAGTGAAAAATGCCACCATTCACTCGAACCAGGAAGTGAAAAGCCACAGTTCACTCAAACCAGTAGTGAAAAATGGCACTGTTCACTCGAACCAGTAGTGAAAAAAGCAACCGTTCACTCAAATCAGTAGTGAAAAGGCCACCGTTCACTCAAACCAGTAGTGAAAAAGCCACCGTTCACTCAAATCAGTAGTGAAAAAAAGCCACCGTTCACTCAAACCAGTAGTGAAAAACGGCACCGTTCGCCTGAACCAGTTGTAAAAAAATGTTTAAAAAAGTAAAAAAAAAAAGTTCCGACGATCAGCTGTGTGACAATCAGCCGTGCCTTATTGTCTGTGAGGTTCCTGCAGGGGACAGGAATGGGGGACATTTTGCAGGGGACGTTTTGTGTGAAGTCCAGCAGCTTTTATATTCTGTGTGAGTCAGTTGTGCAGCCTTTGTGTTATTTTTGTGTAAAGTCTGATAGTTGGCTTTTGAGCTCTCTGTGACTCTGTGAGGTTCCTTGCTTGTTGCAGGCGACATTTTGTGTGAAGTCCATCTGCTTTTCAATTGTGAGTCAGTTGTGCAGCCACGCCCACCCGGTCACATGACCACCAAGCCACATCCACAGAACCAGTCGGGAAAATTTTTGAATTTCACCACTAGATCCAAGCGTCTCCAGGCAAAATAATTCTGCCTCGGATACAACATAAATCACAGTTCAGCACTCATTTTCCCCATTATAAGTGACCCGTGGCTTGTTTTGGCGCCTAACGATTTCCAAAACAAAATCAGGTCTTAGTTTACGACTCTAAACGGCTCCGACTGTATTTTATTCCAATCAGTGTTCCCAATTTGGATGTAATTAAAGTTCCTAGTAGTTACATCAAAAAACCAGATGTTCTCAGCCAGTAAGCCACATCTAAGACAAGAAAGGAAGGGAGGAAACTTCGTGCACCGAATCTCCGATTTTCTCTCTCTCTCTCTCTCTCTCTCTCTCTCTCTTTCCAATTTTGGGTTATAAAATAAAATAGAAGTCAATAAGAATGATTTCCTTCTGGAGCAAGCACATATTGAGCCTACTCTATTGTTTGTTAAATCAAGCTTGTTTTCTGACGTACGGGTTGATCACAATGTACGACCGCAACGGAGCCCAGAATGTACGTTGCTAAGCGAGAAATCGGTTAAGTGAGTTTTGCCCCATTTTTGACTTTTCTCGCCGCAGTGGTTGAGCGAGTCCCTGCTGTTGTTAAATGAGTCACATGGTTGTTAAGTGAATCTGGCTTCCCCATTGATTTGGCTTGTCAGGAGGTTGCAAAAGGGGATCACTTTGTTCTAACCGAGGCTGACAGAGAGCCTGAAGCAAACTCCTTGTCCCGACAAAAAACCCTTTTATTAAGTGACTGTGAATGCTGCTCATTCACATCCAGCAAAGTCTTGAGGATTTACAGTCACAGACCTACTCTGGCTTGGAGAGCTGCCAGGCTGATATCTGCAGAACTTGGCAAGGAATCTCGGAGAGTCACAAACCAATTAAGGGAACTAATTGTCTCCTGCAAACTCCACTCCCCTTTCGCTCCTCTTTTATTTCCTCTGGGAAGGGCCATTCATCGTCCACCTGTGGCCTTACTCCCAAGTCGACCCCTGTTCTTTAGCTGTTCCTCTGGCAACTCTGCGCATGCGCACACTGGGAACAGGCTCCAGCTGTTCCTCTGCCTCACTGATGTCTGACTCTGAAGGCAGCTGATAACTGGCATACGGCCCTGGCCGCCTCTCTGCCTCCGACACAGAGCCCTCCTCAGAGCCTTCCCCAGACTCCAGGACTGACCCATCTTCCTCCCCAACCTCCTCACTGTCTGACTCTGCTGCCAGCTCTGCTGGTCACTGACAGGCCACAACACACGTGACCTCCCCCCCCCCCCAAGACGTCATAAGTCTCTGCACTGGGCCCTTAGCTCCATCCATTATGACGGCCATGGATGTGTGTTGTCTCTCTCAACAGCAGCTGTAAACTTGCTGACAACGGCCGTTTCGATGCGCTTTCCCATATGGGCCAAAAAGTCCTTTCTGTTTTGCAGTCTCAGCACACGTCACTGCAGCCTTTTCCCACTGAGCTGAGAGGGACCAGAAGATGAACGATGCAGTTGCCATGGTGATAATTCATCTATGAAAGAGAGTAGTTACCCCATCTTCCGTTGGTGAGGCTGGGTAGAAGCTAAGAATACAGGACGTTTTAACTTTGTTTATTTATTCCAACTCCCTTCCGTCTCTCCTGGCGATCACAACAATGTTGTTTTAGACTTACGACTTCAAGGACGCCTGACGTTTCGGCTGCTAAGTGAGGCATCCATTAAGCGAGTTGTGTTCCGTTTCATGACCTTTCCTGCCACAGCGTGTTAAGTGAGCCCACGACAGTTGTTAAGCCCAAGTAACACAGTTGTTAAGTGAATCCCGTTGACTTTGCAGGTCAGAAAGTCACAAAAGGGGGATCACAATGACCCTTTTGAGGCTGCAACTGTCATAAGTACAAGTCAGTTGCCAGGCCTTCTGAATTTTGACCGTATGACCATGGGGATGCTGCAACAGCCATGAGGGGGTGAAAAAATGGTCGTAGGTCGCTTCCCCCCCCAGTGCTGTTGGGACTTCGAACAGTCACTAAAGGAATCGTCGTAAGTCAAGAGCTAAGTTTTACTCTCAACCTAGAACTAAGGAGAAATTTCCTGACAGTGAGAACAGTGAATCAGTGGAACAGAAGTTGCCTCCAGAAGTTGTGAATGCTCCAACACTGGAAGTTTTTAAGAAGATGTCTGAAGTGGTGTAGCGTTTCCTGCCTAAGCAGGAGGTTGGATTAGAAGACCTCCAAGGTCCCTTCCAACTCTGCTATTCGATTCTATTCCATTCCCTAATTCCATTCCTTTTCCTATTCCTATCTTATTCCCTAATTCCTATTGTATTCTATTCTATTCCATCCCATTCCCATTCCTATTCTATCCTCTATTTTATATTCTATTGTCTATTTTCTATTCTATTCTAAACTTTTTATTCCATTCTATTTCCTAATTCCATTCCTATTCCTAGCCTATTCCCTAATTCCTATTCTATTCTAGTCCATCCCGTCCCATTCCTATTCTTATTCTTATTCTATTCTCTATTTTCTATTCTATTCTATCTATTCTGAACTCTTAATTCTATTCTATTCCATTCCTATTCCTATCCTATCCAATCCTCATTAGATATGTGTAGAGTTGGCCATCTCTTTAGGGCAGTGCATTGGGGAGAAGGCACCCATAAGGGTCAAAATTCTAACATTTGCTCCCTATTGCACACACACACACACACACTCCAAAAAACGAGTTGGATTACAAACGGCCGTACCCGCTCCCCTGTATCCCAAAAGCAGCTTCTTTTGCTGTTTTTCCCCCCCCTGCTCTCACCAACGCTCAAGTGAGCCCTCCACAGTAAGAGAGACTAATTGTTGTCATCCTTCTAATTAAACCTCAATTATCCTGTTACTGGAAAGGAGGCAGGGCTAGCATACCAAATGAAGTCCGATGCAGCAAAACTCCTGTGGCCAGAAACCTTCCTTGGAATGACTCAACGTTGCTTGGTAGAGCAGTTTGAGCTCAAAGCCTTTGGGATTAAGGATGCGTCCTGCTAATTCAGTGCTGCAATGTTTGTCTTTCTGGCCTGGGGGGGGGGGGGTGTCTTATGTTCAGCTGAAGGCATCGGGAATTAAAAGCGAGACCTTCTGTAAAAGCGAGACCTTCTCCACTTGGAATACTGCATTCAGTTCTGGTCGCCACGATGTAAAAAAGATGTGGAGACTCTAGAAAGAGTGCAGAGAAGAGCAACAAAGAGGATTAGGGGACTGGAGACTAAAACATATGAAGAACGGTTGCAGGAACTGGGTATGTCTAGTTTAATGAAAAAAAAGGTCTAGGGGAGACATGATAGCAGTCTTCCAATATCTCAGGGGTTGCCACAAAGAAGAGGGAGTCAAACTATTCTCCAAGGCACCTGAGGGTAGAACAAGAAGCAATGGGTGGAAACTAATCAAGGAGAGAAGCAACTTAGAAGTAAGGAGAAATTTTCTCAGCTTGCCTCCAGAAGTTGTGAATGCCCCAACACTGGAAGTCTTTAAGAAGATGTTGGATAGCCATCTGTCTGAAACGGTATAGGGTTTCCTGCCTAGGCAGGGGGTTGGACTAGAAGACCTCCAAGGTCCCTTCCAACTCTGCTATTGTATTGTATTGTATGCAAAGGTGATTGGTTTACCTCGGTGTCTGGCAGCTCTGGACTTTCACTTCTTCTTATAAACGGAAATAAAAGAGGATATCGGTAGCTCAGGGTTGAACCGTGAAACCTCTGGTGCTCCCCGAATTTGGCTTAATGATGCAAGTAGCATCATGAATGATGGTTTAATGATGTAACTACCAACCAGCATGAACTAACATCATCAGTGCTAGAAGGAAGGGGGATTATGGACAGGAAAAAGGAGCAGGGCAGGAGGAGGAGGAGGAACGGGACTATAGAGTCCTTGGTGCTCTCTGAGCTTCTTGCAGATGTTTCATGACCCAGCTAGGTAACTTCATCAGTGATAGGAGTTGGGCTTGCAATGTAGAGGAGGGGGAGGGGGACTGTGGGGTCCTTGGTGCTCTCTGAGCTTGGTGGCTTTCTTGCAGACATTTCATGGCCCAGCTAGGTAACTTCATCAGTACAGCAGCACCAGTGATAGAGGGGAGTAAGGGGAGGTGGAGGGAGGAGGAGGAGGAAAGAATGGGGGAGGGAGGAAGATAAGGGAAGATCAGTGGCTAAGACGCTGAGCTTGTCGATCAGAAAGGCCGGCAGTTCGAATCCCTAGCACTGCATAACGGAGGGAGCTCCCGTGACTTGTCCCACCTTCTGCCAACCTAGCAGTTCGAAAGCACGTAAAAAATGCAAGTTTAAAAATAGGGACCACCTTTGGTGGGAAGGGAACAGCGTTCCGTGCGCCTTTGGTGTTGAGGTATGCTGTCCACATAACCATGGAGACGTCTTTGGACAGCGTTGGCTCTTGGGCTTTGAAACGGAGATGAGCACCGCCCCCTAGAGTTGGGAACAACTAGCACAGGGGTCCCCAAACTTGCCAACTTTAAGACTTGTGGACTTCAACTCCCAGAATTCTCCAGCCAGCTGGCTGGAGAATTCTGGGAGTTGACGTCCACAAGTCTTATCTTAAAGTTGACAAGTTTGAAGACCTGGACTAGCACATATGCGCGAGGGGAACTTTTACCTTTACCTTTTTTTATTGACATTTGATTTTGAATTTCCAATTGACCTCACCTGGGCTGGATTAGGGGCAGCCAAAAGGCCAGATACAACCTGCAGGATCTGTGCATGTGCCCTTAAAAAACACCCAGATCTCACCTTTCCCATAAAGAGCATTTTTTTTCCTTCTGAGAAACCCCTTGTCTTGATTTTGCAAAGCTCTGCCTTCCTTCCTTCCCTTCTCCTTCCCCTCCCCTTCTCCCCTTTTCTCTCCACTTGCTGATGTGGAGTTCCCCTTCCGAAAAAGCCCCGGCTGAGAACATGCTCCATTGAGCCTCTGCCAAAGCCGCAGGAAAAAGGAAGTTTTCTGCTCGCGTTGCCTCTTCTCTCGCTCTTCCCCCCCCCCCCCCCGTCCAGTCCGGGGCAGGCATTTTTCTACCTTAAAAGGACAAGCAGATTTTTTCGTGGTGCCGCTGAAGCCTAACCAGGGAGGAAACAAAGAGAGAGAGAGAAAAATAGACTTGACGAGGAGGCAGAAATTGTATTCTGCGTTTGTGTGTGTGTGTTTGTGTTTCCTGGCCAGGCCTAAGGCTGCTCTTTCGGAGAGAGAGAGGAGGTTGCTGTTGTCGGGCATAAAATCGGCGCAGAGATGCTTCACCTCTCCGGAGGCGCCTTTGTAAAAACCTGTAGGGCAGGGATGGCTAACCTTTTAGGCTCCAAGTGCCGAAAGCCAGAGGTGGGTTCCTACCTATTCGGTCTGGTTCAGCTGAAGAGGTAGTAACTCCTCCGGACATGTGACGTGAATAACAAAAAACAGTCGGAAGGGACCTTGGAGGACTTCTAGACCAACCCCCTCTTGCTCAAGCAGGAGAGCCTCGGTTTTCAGGCATGGGTTCAGACATTTGGTAGCTCAGCTCTTCCTGGTTTCCCCCCCCCCTCCTTCCAATTTATCTGGAACAAGGGTGAGCTTTTATCTCTCCCCCCTCCCCCGAGGCCTTTCAGATGTAAATCATGTAACAATGCGTAAAAAGTGAATAGCTTCCAAAACAGAGGCTCAACATATTTGGGATCTGACTTGTCAGGAAGAAAGCTGTTGTGATCCTCTCTGCACCCACCCACCCATCCTCCCTTTTCTTTTCTTTTCTTTTCTTTTCTTTTCTTTTCTATATATCTATGTCTGTCTGTCTGTCTATCTATCTATCTATCTATCTATCTATCTATCTATCTATCTATCTATCTATCTATCTATCTATCCTCTCTATATCTATCTATCTATCATCTCTCTATCTATCTATCTCTATCTATCTATCTATCTATCTATCTATCTATCTATCTATCTATCTATCTACCTATCTATCTATCCTCTATCTATCTATCTATCTATCTATCTATCTATCTATCTATCTATCTATCTATCTATATCTATCCTCTCTATATCTATCTATCTATCTATCTATCTATCTATCTATCTATCTATCTATCTATCTATCTATCTATCTATATCTATCTATCTATCCTCTCTATATCTCTATATCTCTATCTATCTATCTATCTATCTATCCTCTCTATATCTATCTATCTATCTATCTATCTATCTATCTATCTATCTATCTATCTATCTATCTATCTATCTATCTCTATCTATCTATCGCATCCTACCACACACGTCCCTGCGGCCTATCCGCTCACACAGAGAGGGGCTCCTCCTGGTGCCGTCTGCTGGTCAATGCCAGCGGGCGACACCTAGGAGTAGATCCTTCTCTGTGATGGGCCCAACCCTCTGGAATGACCTCCCCCCTGACATTCGAACTACCACCGACCTCCGTTCCTTCCGGCAAAAGTTAAAGACTCACCTATTTCAATCAGCTGGCCTGGCACTTTCTTAGTTTACCTCCCGGGGATTTATTCATTTTAATTGGGTTTGGGGTTTTAAAAGTTTTTATTATACTATATATTATATTTAATATTTATTATTCCATGTACAGTCTGTAACCTCCTCCACCCACCTACTTATTTAATTATTTAATTGTTTTGCATGTATTTTATAACGTATTTTAGTGACTGTACACCGCCCCGAGTCCCTTTCGGGAGAGGGGGCGGTCTATAAATATGAATAATAAATAAATAAAAATAAAAATAAAATCTATCCTCTCTATATCTATCTATCTATCTATCTATCTATCTATCTATCTATCTATCTATCTATCTGTCATCTATCTATCTATCTATCCTCTATCTATCTATGTATCTATCTATCTATCTATCCTCTCTCTCTCTCTCTCTCTCTCTCTCTCTAATCTATCTATATCTATATTGTGGATTATCCTATAAATAGTGTATGAAGGCAGATATCTCTTTAATGGTTTTTACACTCTAACGATGTTAGCAGTGGCTAACGAAAGCCAAGTGAGCCATATATTTTAAGTTTCGGAGATTGCAATGTCAGTTTCATTCATTCACACACACACCACATACAGTATATTTCGGACTATAAGACGCACCAAGGTTTCAAAGAGGTAAGTAAGAAAAAAAAAGTTTTTGCCTTTCCTCAGCCCCCAGCAGCCCTCTGCAGGCTTCAGAAGGGCTGGGGGAAGGCAAAAAAAAAAAACCCTCCGTTTTTTGCAAAAATGGGATGCAAAGGCAGGACTTCGGGAAGCCAAAACTGGCTGTATTCGGCGTATAAGACACACCAACATTTCCACGCTCTTTTAGGAGGGCAGGGAAAGTGCCTCTTATACTCCGAAAAATACGGTGTGTGTATGCATGCATACATACATACATACATACATACATACATACATATATATATATTCTTTTTCTCACTCCTTAGCATTATTATTAGTGGTGGTTTGCGCTATCCCATACCTTCCAAATATTTTGGATTTTTTTTTTTTAAACCCGGAATTAAAAATAGATTTGGGCAGATTTGGGAAGTGGAACTTTGCAAGGGTGTGTGTGTGTGTGTGTGTGTAGAGGTTCTGCCTTCTTCTTCTTTCCATATATAGCCATCCAGCGAGAAGATGATTCGGCTTTTCGGTGCCGATCGAGTTGGGGAAAAAATATCTCCATAAGAGGCAAGCCATTTGTCTGTATTTCCAGCCGCGATTCTTTCGATTTGTTGAAACAGGAAGCTGTGGTTGACCTTCTGTGACTTCTTAAGGCAGAAAAGAGTTGAGTTTGCCAGCAGGAAGTCATGGCTGAAGTGCTTCGGCCTCCCTAAAATCAGGGTCCCAGGTGGGGAAGGGCTGATGTCCAGACAGGGGTGAGATTCCCCGGCTTAATGGCCTGTTCATTTCCGGGCAAAAAGTTAGAGCAGAGGTCACCAACTGGTGGTCCCCCAGAAAAAATATTTGCATTTTATATATTGCATTAAATCAGGGGTCCTCGAGCTACAGCCCCTGGGACGGATACTTGCAATGAAGGCTTGTGTTGCTGCACAGAGTTTTCCCCCTCCGGGGTCTTTTTGTGTCTGTCAGAGGGGAGCTTTGTGCCAATCACCAGGAGACTGGGAGTTCTAGTCCCACCTTAGCCATGAAAGCCAGCTGGGTATCTTTGGGCCAGTGCCCCTCTCATTCAGCGCAACTCACCTCACAGGGTTGTTGTTATGGGGGGGAAAACAGGTGGAGAAAGGATTATTATTATTATTATTATTATTATTTATTATTTATTATTATTATTATTTATTATTATTATTATACGATTGTATCACAGCAGCCAGTTGTTTCACCGGATTTGGCATTGATTACTAGTCGGGCCCCACCCAGGGGCCTAGGACGTCGTAACATATTTTCGTAACATACGTGCAGATCCAAGCAGTGCAGCTTTTTGCATTTGACTGATGGTGGTTTTGTCAAGTTTTAACTGTTTTTTTTTTAGCATCTTTTTTTTTTAATTAAAAAAGTTTTATACAAACAAATTTTCCCCCTTTTTACCCCCCCACCATATAATGTAAATCACATACAAATACTGTACAGTACATTTTAACTGTTTTAAATGTAATTCCAGTGCTTTTGGAATAGCACCCAGTGTGCCGATTACTACTGGAATTACCACTGCTGGTTTGTGCCATAATCATTGAATTTCAATTTTTAAGTCCTGGATGATGATGATGGTGATGATGATGATGATGATGATGATGATTATGATTATTATTATCTATATTCCCCACCCTGAGCTATTATACAATACAATACAATGCAATAGCAGAGTTGGAAGGGACCTTGGAGGTCTTCTAGTCCAACCCTGCCTAGGCAGGAAGCCCTACACCACTTCAGACAAATGTCTATCCAACATCTTCTTAAAGACTTCCGGTGTTGGGGCATTCACAACTTCGGGAGGCAACTTCTGTTCCACTGGTTCATTGTTCTAACTGTCAGGAAATTTCTCCTCTGTTCTAAATTGATATTTATAAAGAAATAAAAATAAAGGCAGGGCAAAAATCTAATAAATAAAGCCAGCAAAGACTGGTATCGGGGAGGGACTCACCTGATTCACTCACCTTTTAAGCTCACATCTTCTCCTCCCAGCATACAAGGCCTCCTTTTCCTTAGTTGCTAGAGTAACAGATACTGCAGCCCCCCCCCCTTGCAACAACAAACATAACTACGTTCCCCCTCGCTGCTTTATCTTCACGCACCTTTTTCTCCTCCGTTGCTCCCGGAAATTCTTCGACGCATCTCTGCACCCCGGAAACTGCAGAAATGCCTTTTTTTAAAAAATCACGATAAATTAGCTTTTATTTTTTTCTCCCAAGGAGAGGCGAGACTATCCAGTTTTCCTCCAGCGTCCGTCCCCGGGGAGGGTTCCAGAGCTAACGTGACCCAAGGTACCCGCTGTCGTTTTGCTTTGTGTCCTGCCAACGCGCCATCCCACTACGGAGGGCGAGACCTCCCTCGCCACTTTTCCCGAGCGGCTGTCCTGCTTCTCTGGAAGGCAGAAAATGTTTATGCTGCGGAGGGGAGAAACGGTTTCAGCTACTTTTTACTGGAGTGAGGTCATTTTTGGAGGAGAAGGCGAGATTTTGTAGAGTTTGAACAGCCCGCGTGGGTAGGATTAACAGGTTGTCCCCGACTTAACGACCGTAATTGAGCCCGGAAATGTACGCTGCTGAGCGAGACAGCTGCTAAGTAAAAGACCTTTCTTTGCCACCGTTGTTAAGGGAGCTGCTGCCTGTGTGAAGTCAGCAACGTCATGGTTAAGTGACTGCCTTCCTCATTGAGTTTCACAGAATAGCAGAGTTGGAAGGGAGCCCTGGAGGTCTTCTAGTCCAACCCCGTTCTTAGGTGGGAAACCATATAACCATTTCAGATAAATGGTTGTCCAATCTCTTCTTAAAAACTCCCAGTGTTGGAGCATTCACGACTCCTGGTGGCAAGCTGTTCCACTGGTTAATTGTTCTCATTGACAGGGCATTTCTCCTTAGTTCTCTGGTGGCTTCTCTCCTTGATTAGTTTCCATCCGTTGCTTCTTGTCCTGCAAACCGTCATAAACGTGAGCCAAGCATCTGAATTTTGATCATGTGACTGTGGATACGCAGCAGTGGTCATAAGACACTTTTGTCAGTTCTGTTCCAACATTGGTCACTAAACGAATGGTTTTAAGGGGTTGTAGGTTGTTCTTTTTTTTTTGAGTCAATGCCAAGTTGAATCAAACCAGTCTCTGCTCTTTCATTGCCCGAGCTGCTCGTACACAGGTAGTCCTCCACTTATCGCAGTTCATTTAGTGACCGTTTGAAGTTGCAAGGGCAATGAAAACACTGACTTACGACCGTGGTTCGCACTTACGACCGTGGTTCACACTGACGCCCATTGCAGCCTCCCCATGGCCATGTGATCAAAATCCAGTTGCCAGCTTGGCAACCGGCTCGTATTTATGGCAGTTATGCTAACTTTATCAAACAGGCGGGTGGTTCACTTAACGAACGTGGAAAACCAAAGTCGTAAAACGGGCCAAAACTCGCTCGACAAATGTCTCACTTTGCAACCTCAGTGTTGGGCTCCATTCAGTGGTCCGCCTATATCCTTTTTCAGGTACCCTGCTCTTGGATAGGGAGGTCCTAGACCCATGATGGTGAAAATGGGCGGGGCGGGAGGGGAGGGGGCGCATGCGTGGGTGTGTGTGCGAAGGAGTGCAGGGGGAGGTCGTGTGAGCATGCACGGGGGGCGGGATTTGCACGCCCATTGCATTATGGACAGGCTTTGGGGTGGCAACGACGACCAAGGTTAGCCATCCCTGGAGGTGGCCTCCATGAAGATTCCAGATGGAACTTCAGCCACCACTTCAGCTACGGACCGGCCTCCACAGCGTCCAGCTGCCTTCTGGCCAGAGAGGCCACAGCGTCTTGTGATGAACTTGGAGAGCCCTTTGTCATTTCTTTCCTAATTTGGTCACAGAAGAAGTCCCAGCTGCCTTGCTTAACCTCTTTCTTCAGAGGGGTGTGTGTGTGTGTGTGTGTAAGAAAGAGACTCCCTCAACCTCGTGGAGAAGAAGGAGGAAGTGAAAGCTTTGGGAGGACCTGAAATTCGGGGCTGCTTCCTTTGCCCTACAAGTTTAACCCTTTTTTTATGTGTTAAAGTTTCCCCCCCCCATTTTCATAACATATAATCATATGTATACTATTACATAACCAACATCATATTGTATTACACTTTATGTGATCTTGATTCTATCCCTCTGTTTAGGCTGCGCAAACAGAGGGAGAGAATCAAGACTACGTGAAGGGTTGATACCCCTTTATAATGCCTTGGTAAGGCCACACTTGGAATATTTGCATCCAGTTTTGGTCACAACGATGTAGAAAAGATGCGGAGACTCTAGAAAGAGTGCAGAGAAGAGCAACAAAGAGGATTAGGGGACTGGAGGCTGAAACATCTGAAGAACAGTTGCAGGAATTTTGGGTTATGTCTAGTTTGATGAAAATAAGGACTAGGGGAGACATGATAGCAGTCTTCCAATATTTGAGGGGCTGCCACAAAGAAGTGGGGGTCAAGCTATTCTCCAAGGCACCTGAGGGTAGAACAAGAAGCAATGGGTGGAAACTAATCAAGGAGAGAAGCAACTTAGAAGTAAGGAGAAATTTTCTCAGTGGAACAGCTTGCCTCCAGAAGTTGTGAATGCCCCAACACTGGAAGTCTTTAAGAAGATGTTGGATAGTCATTTGTCTGAAATGGTATGGGGTTTCCTGCCTAGGCAGGGGGTTGGACTAGAAGACCTCCAAGGTCCCTTCCAACTCTGCTATTGTATTGCATTATTAAATGTTTACATCAATTCATCTTACCAACAACTCCCAAAAACCAATTATTGGCTCTTCTGCTCTCCATACACCATATTTCTACCTTATTCATCACTTTCTTCTCCCTACCTCCTCCCTACCTCCTTTCTTCCCTCTGTCACCCTTTTCTTCTCTACTTCCCCTTCCTCTCTCCCCTTTCCACTCTTCCTTTCTCTCCTCCTCTTCCCCCCTCTCCTATCCCTCTCTTCTTCCCTTCCCTTTCTCCTCTACTTCCCACCCTTCGTCTCATTTACTTGGTGTATTTCAGCTTCAGAGCAAGCTCCATTTTATGTTGATGGCATTTATAATTCCTTTTCAATATACATATTTGATTTTTCTCCTTTGTAAAAAAAAAACAACCCAATATAACAGAAAAGTATACATATATAGTCATTGTGCTTTTAACCACCACCACCACCACCCAACCTAATTTTGGCCAAGCTGTAGACCTGGTTACAATTCCCTGCTATTCTCATCATCATGATCTTTATATAATTACAGATCCTTACATGTCAAGTTTAACTCTTTAAGTGTGTGTGAGCGTGTGTCCTTTGTAACCAAGAAGGCAGATGTTGCATGACCTAGGTAACATCATCAATGCTAGACACTGGTTCTAAAGTGAGACAGGCGACCCGATTTCCCTGCAAATTGGTTTCTAGTCCTCATGTTAGGACGTAACCAT
Organism: Natrix helvetica; assembly: GCF_964273705.1. Lineage (NCBI taxonomy): Eukaryota > Metazoa > Chordata > Lepidosauria > Squamata > Natricidae > Natrix > Natrix helvetica. Next base: position 22,090 of record NW_028113415.1, read on the forward strand.
CCCCAACCTCGGCAAACCTTCCTTCCCTTGAGTGCCTCTCCGTCTCCATTACTACAAGCGCGTGTTTAAGAACTTAATTGGTTTACATTTTTTTCCCGCCTTGCTTATTTAATATGTTATAATCAAATTGAGGATTCCCTAGATCATGAGTTTTCCAATTATTCTTTTTCCCCCCCAGGCAGCGGAACTGTTAAGTTTAATTTTTTAAAAAATCGAAAGACTACTGATGGGAGAGCCAAGCTCTCCTGTTGGGCCGAATTCAAGCAAACTTTTCTTTTCCAATTTATGGGGAGCGCTGGCTGGAAAAAAAAATTCTTGCTCTGTGTGCCAGACAGGTGATAAACATTTTAAATAAAATGAAGGCCACCGTAGAGTTTAGCAACGAAAACAGAACCAATGCAAGCCGAAAGGAACGGGATTTTGTGATGGTGAGCAGACTTTTAGGAAAGGACATTTTAAATAAAAACGTCGTCTTAAAAAAGATGTAGGATCCAATCTGGGTCAGTCCCTGGGAACGGAGGTTTAGTTTTCCGAGATTTCAGACTCGCACTGTAATCCATCCACAGGGAATTTCTCTCTCGCCAGAATGTGTGGTTTGGGCTGGAAATGTGCGTGGGCACACTCCTCGGGGCCGTGCTCCGGAAAAGCCAAAACCACCAGTTTTTGGCACTTCTGCGCATGTGAATGACAGCTGATTGTCATGCGCAGATGTGCGCCAGAAGACAAACAGGCAGGGCTGCGCATGCCGGGTGACATGGCTTCATGTTCCACTAGGTTCGGCATCACGGGGCTAATCTATGCGTCGTCCACACAGAAATTTTGTGCTCCGTTGTGGCCGTACGTCTCGGACCACCCGTCATGTGGACTTGTATGCAAAGCTTTTTCACACGACTTGCGTCTTTGGGGCCAAACCAGAAACAAATGTTTGCAGTGCTCCTGGTAAACGTGGCTGTGGAGATGCTGCGATGGTCCTAAGTATGAGGACCGGTCACCTTTGTGAAACCCCAGGCACCAAAAGTAAATGGAGGGCAGGAGAAAAGTGGGCAAAACCGAGATTTGGTTCAAACTTCCGTAACCTGTTTTACGCATTCCGTAAATTCCCCTTCGGCGCATGCAGAAATGAAAGCTGGGGTAATTTTTGAAGAGGATCAGGCAGCTGCATGCACTTCTCTCTTTTCGGCCTCCGTTTCTTGTTCTAGGTAATCCCAACCGTTTCCCCTGCAGGGATGAAGGTGGGTGGGGAGGGGGGGAATTAGAACTGCTTCGTTTCTTAATTACGTAGGGGTTTTTTTTTTGGCGTTTCAAGAGGCATACTGCCCCCTGGAGGAGAAACTGCATTTTTAAGGTTTTTGCAGTGGTTTGTAAAGACCACGGGTAGCCAGCAAGAGGCTCCAAAGCCCTAGATTTTGAAGTCTTTGTGTTACCAATTCTCGCCAAACCAACCTGGAGCATTAACTGACTGATTCAATCAATTCAATGAAAGAGTCTTCCATCTTTCTTTAAAAGCAGCACAGGTAGTTCTCCGTTGACGACCGATCGCTAAGGGACTGTCCAAAGTTACAAAGGACCGCTCAAAAGTTACATACAACCCATTTGAACGGATGGTTTAGTATCATTTCAGGATTAACCATCGGCCATTTAAGGAGGGATGATCAGGAAAATAATTTCAAATCTCTATTGAGGTCTCAAAGTTAATATCTTGCAGAAAGATGCTTGTAATTTTGGGGGATATGTATGTATATGTATATATGTGTTGTATTTGTACTGATAAATAAATAAAGGGAGACTAGTATAGATCTATTTCGAGCTAATTAGCTCTCATCAGCTAGCCATACCCTTACTGGGATTTGAACCTGGGCTGTATTATATATTAGGCAGGAGTCTTAGCCACTAAGCCACAGGCTCTCCTCCTTATCAGTAGAGCCAGGGAAATAGGTATGTATTTGTGTTACAACCCCTGGTATGTATGTATGTATGTATGTATGTATGTATGTATGTATGTATGTATAATTAATATATAAGAGACACACTGGCTCACTGGCTAAGATGCTGAGTTTCTCGATCAGGAAGGTCGGCAGTTCGGCAATTCGAATCCCTAGCGCCGCGTAACGGAGTGAGCTCCCGTGACTTGTCCCAGCTTCTGCCAACCTAGCAGTTTGAAAGCATGTAAAAAATGCAAGTAGAAAAATAGGAACCACCTTTGGTGGTTAGGGAACAGCGTTCCGTGTGCCTTCGGTGTTGAGTCATGCCGGCCACATGACCACGGAGACGTCTTCGGACAGCGCTGGCTCTTTGGCTTTGAAACGGAGATGAGCAGCGCCCCCTAGAGTCAGGAACAACTAGCACATATATGCAAGGGGAACCTTTACCTTTAATATATATGTGTGTCTCTAGATAGAGAGATAGATAGATAGATTTCAGGAAAAGGGAAGCAGTATGCTCCCTCCCATATTTGGGCAGACCAGGTGCTTTGACAGAAGAAAAAACGCTTAATTTCAGGAAAAAGTATTATTGTTGGTCTCATACGAATTCAGCGGTAATGATTGATGGACCATCGTGTTTGGCTTTGAGCAAGGCATGGACTCATCCAGTTGGGTTTGATTTGGCGAGCCATGCTTTAGCCGTTGCCTTGAATCACACATAAATTCAACAGATATTGCAAAACACCTGAGGGCAGAACAAGAAGCAATGGGTGGAAACTAATCAAGGAGAGAAGCAACTTAGAACTAAGGAGAAACTTCCTGACAGATAGAACAATGAATCAGTGGAACTGCTTGCCTCCAGAAGTTGTGAATGCCCCAACACTGGAAGTTTTTAAGAAGAGGTTGGATATCCATTTGTCTGAAGTGGTGTAGAGTTTCCTGCCTGGACTAGAAGACCTCCAAGTTCCCGCCAACTCTTGTTACTCTGTTCCATTATTCTTATTTTATCTAGCAAGCTCATGCTATTTCCCTCCCAAATCTGAGACAGAAGAAACCTTTACCCCCAAAAATGCCTTTTGCCCCCCCCCCACAAGTTGGA
>NW_028113414.1:0-24747 GCF_964273705.1 Natrix helvetica
GCAACTTAAAACTAAGGAGGAATTTCCTGACAGTGAGAACGATTAATCAGTGGGACAACCTGCCTCCAGAAGTTGTGAATGCTCCAACACTGGACGTTTGTGAGAAGATGTTGGATAACCATTTATCTAAAGTGGTGTAGGGTTTCCTGCCTAAGCAGAGGGTTGGACTAGAAGACCTCCAAGGTCCCTTCCAACTCTGTTATTCTGTAATCCCGTAAAAGTGCGTCCCCTTTCTGTTTTCATGCATGGGAAACGGAAAGTCTGTTGCTCACAGTCAGTTTTCCATCGGCGTCCATGCCCTCATAACGCAGGGGATTTGACACTTCACATTTCACCCGCTTTGCACAATTGAGGAGTGCTTTAAATAACCGCAACTCCGGGGTGTGTGTTTTATTTCTCTCTCTCTTTCTCTCCCCCCACCTCTCTCTGTTCTCCTGATGCTGCTGTTATAAACTCCTTCAAAGCATCTGCTTCTCCTCTGGCCATCTCATGTGGATGTTGACAAGCGGGAGGTCACCCGTATCGCTGACAATGGCACCCGCCCAACATGGATGCTTAGCTCAGAAGCTCGTCAGAATAATGAACCATCTTCCAAGTAATTGAATCATGCACGAGCACTGTGGTTCCTCGCCTTCCCTCCTCCGTTCATTGGGTGAGCAAGGTTCAATCTTCCTTCATTAGCTTCCTTGCCCTTGGAACAAGGTGGCAGCGGAAACTGGGTGCTGAGCAAAACTCTTAGGCAGCTGATTAAATCTTCCCCCTGCAAATAGCCTGATCAGGCAGTAATTGGAGTGTCCGCGAACGTGATGTTTTTCGAATTTGCTCTCTTATGCCAATGTATGCGTTGGACGGGATCCGCCTCCTGCTCCGGGTGGATTTGAATGAGGGTTTTTGAAGAAGAAGAAGAAGAAGAAGAAGAAGAAGAAGAAGAAGAAGAAGAAGAAGAAGAAGAAGAAGAAGAAGAAGAAGAAGAAGAAGAAGAAGAAGAAGAAAGGGAGCGAAGGAAATGAAGAGCTGAAGGCATCGCATTCCACAGTGAGATATAAAGCACCGTAGAAAGGAGACTCTTGAAATTCTCCATCCTGTCACTGGACGGGGTGTGTGTGGATTTAATACATTTCTCCCTCCCTCCCTTCTTTCCTTTCTCCTTTGCTTCTTTCTCTCCCACCCTCTCTCCTCTGGACAGAAGTGATCATGAAACTAGAAGAGGAAGAAGACATTCCTAGATGTCCAGCTCCTGAACCTTCCCTTCCATTCTATTCCATTTCATTCGTTCTACAAATATCACCATGAAACTGGACCAGGAAGGAGACGTGTCCAATTCCTGGGCCTTCTCTTTCCTTCTCTTCTCTTCCCTTCCATTCAATTCCTTTTACAAATGTCGCCCTGAAACTGGACAAGGAAGGAGACAATTCTACATGTCTAATTTCTGGACTTCCCTTCCCTTCCCTTCTTTCTACGAATGTTAGCATAAAACTGGACTAGGAAGGAGACATTCCTAAATATCCAGTTCCTAAACCTTCCCTTCCTTCTACAAATATCAGCATAAAACTGGACTAGAAAGGAGACAATCCTGGATCTTCCCTTTCCTTCCTTCTACAAATATCAGCATAAAACTGGACTAGGAAGGAGACATTCCTACAGATCTAGTTGAGTCCTACTCAATGTTGAACTCCTCAAGAACATAGATGGAGAACCGCAAGTCTCCAGGATGGCTGTGTTTTCTATTTCCATCGATCCATTGACCCAGGCTCACCACATGGCAACTGGATTCCCTTTTCCCCTTTGGGAATAAATAAATAATAATCATCATAATAATAAACCCCCCTTCCAAGCCAGGAGCTAGAGTCACGGCATACTAGGAAAAGTTCAGCCAAGGTCCCTCCCTTCTCCAAATCCTTGGCATGTAGGTTTTGAGCTGATGAGCAAAGTATCTCCCCTCCCCTCTCCATCTCAGCCTGCTGCAGGTCTCAGGAAATAATGAGGGAAGCAACTGAAGCAGTACATGGGGAGAAGCTGAGGTTACTACATGTACCGGCAGGGACTAATCAGGCGTTGTGTTCAGTCTGCCTGTCTGCCTCCTCCTGGTGATTATGAAGATTTGATGGCAGCCGTTAAAGAGCCTCATCACATCTTCCAAAAATAAGCCTGCCCTCCAGAGCATCTCGCGTTCCCCCTTATAGCCAGAAGCGCTGTCGTTCAGTGGAGTGCCTTTCGCTCCTGTGGCAGTGACAGTCGCATGGCTCCAAGCTACCCTTCATGGCTTCTCCTTTCAACCAAAGTTTGGGTGAGGTTACTTTTTGACACATAGATACAGATTAACAGAGTTGGAAGGGACCTTGTAGGTCATGTAGTCCAACTCCCCCCAGCCAAGCAGGAGATCCTACACCATTTCTGACAGGTGGCAGTCCAGTCTCTTCATGAAAGCCTCCAGTGATGAAGCTCCCACAACTTTTGGAACAGGTGTGCAGAATAACAGAGTTCGAAGGGGCCTTGGAGATCTTCTAGTCAAACCCCTTGCTCGAGCAGGAGATCCTATACCATTTCAGACAAAGGTTTGCCCAACCTCTTCTTAAAGTCTCCCGTGTTGGAGCATTCACAATTTCTGAAGTGAAACCATTCCACTGGTTAATTCTTCTCCCTGTCAGGAAACTTCTTCTTAGTTCTATGTTGCTTCTCTCCTTGATGAGTTTACGTCCATTGCTTATTGTCTTACCTTCTGATGCTTTGGAGAATAGCTCCATCCAACCTCCCTCAGGCAAACCCAGGAGAATAACAGAATAGCAGAGGGGGAAGGGACCTTGGAGGTCTTCTAATCCAGCCCCCTGCTCAAGCAGGAGATCCTACACCAGTTCAGACAAAGGGTTGTCCAATCTCTTCTTGAAAACCTGCAGTGATGGAGCATTCACAACTTCTGGAGGCAAGTTGTTCCGCTGGTTAATTGTTCTCATGTCAGGAAATGCCGTCTTAGTTCTAGGTTGCTTCTCTCCTTGATGAGTTTCCATCCATTATTTCTTGTCTTGCCTTCTGGTGCTTTAGACAATACATCCACCCAACTTCTCCCAAGCAAACCGAGGAGAATAACAGAATAACAGAAGTGGAAGAGACTTTGGAGGTATTCTAGTCCAACTCCTTGCTTAAACAGAATAAAAGAGTTGGAAGGGACCTGGGAGGTCTTCTAAACCAACTCCCTGCTCGAGACCCTACACCATTCTGGACAAATGTTTGTCCAATCTGTTCTTGAAAGCCCCTAATGTTGGTCCATCCAAGCTTGGTCTTCAGACCCCCAGAGAGGTTTATAGGTAGACCCTAATTTATGACCACAACTGAGCCTATTCAATGCCCAGATCACACACACACACACACACACACACACACACACATGTATGTGTGTATGTACGTATGTATATATATATATATATATATATATATATATATATATATATATATATATATATATATATATATATATATATATATATATATATATATATATATATATATATATATATATATATATATATATATATATATACACACACACACACACACACACACACACACACACACACATATACATATAATTTTTGCTGATAAATAAATGAAGGAAGACTAGTATAGATCTATTTCAAGCTATTCAACTCTCATCAGATAGCCATACCCTTACTGGGATTCGAACTTGGGCTGTTTTTACATATTAGGCAGTTGTATTAACCTCTAAGCCGCAAGCTCTCCTCCTTTATCAGCTGAGCCAGGGGAATGATTTAAGTGGTTTTTTTCTTTTGTCAAAGCACCTGGTGTGCCCAATGTAAATATAAATATATATTTACTTATATTGTACCAGAGGTCAATCTCTCTAGTGGTATTTCTAAAGCTCTCTCTCTCTCTCTCTCTCTCTCTCTCTCTCTCTCTCTCTCTCTCTCTCTCTCTCTCTCTCTCTCTCTCTCTCTCTCTCTCTCTCTCTCTCTCTGTGTGTGTGTGTGTGTAAGGTAAAGGTAAAGGTTCCCCTCGCACATATGTGCTAGTTGTTCCTGACTCTAGGGAGCTACAGAGATTCTCTTCCATTACAACTATCTCTAATTATCCAAGTTTTTATGAATTAAGTACGTATGTTTGATTTCCTGGTGCTCCACCTTGGTGTATTTTGACAACCCAGAAAAGCCAAGTTCCCAAATCCTCCCCTTCTCCTCATTGCTATCTTTGCCATTCCGGGGCGGGGAGAGTTCAACCTTTCCTCTAATAACTCAACCTCGAAGTTGCAGGCTCACTTGTCATCACTCCAAATCACACCCGGTAGCCACGGCCGTTTGAAAAATGAAGAACAATAAAACTGTCAGCACCAGAGACGTCTGCCGGCTGCAGAAGAGTTGCTGAGAAATGGGACCTTTGCCGCGAAAGGATTTCTCCTAAAATCCTTGGGAATGAAAACTGGCGATCTTTGGTTGCTTTGTCAAAGCTGCTCAGAGTGGTTCGATCAACCCCCACAAACACACACAAACACCCAAAAGTAACCTCATTGTGTGTGTGTGTGTCCATCCTGTTGTCCTCAGAAGCCAAAGACCAAGGACAATGCACATCTTAATGGTAGATGGATTTCATCATCAGCAACCTGTTTTGGTTCCTTGGTGAATTTTCAATGAATAGACTGGGACTTGTTCTGATCTAGGTTTCCCCAGCAGCACAAGCTGAGTTCTCATCCCGATAAACCCTTTTTATTTAATTGACAGTGAATTCCTCTCCAGCAAAGTCTTTCCTCTCCCACAGTCTTTCAAGGTAGTTCCCAATTACTGGAGTGCACAAATACAAATACAATAGTAGAGTTGGAAGGGACCTTGGAGGTCTTCTAGTCCAACCCCCTGCCTAGGCAGGAAACCCTATACTGTTTCAGACAAATGGCTCTCCAACATCTTCTTAAAGACTTTCAGTGTTGGGGCATTCACAACTTCTGGAGGCAACTTCTGTTCCACTGATTCATTGTTCTGACTGTCAGGAAATTTCTCCTCAGTTTTAAGTTGCTTCTCTCCTTGATTAGTTTCCACCCATTGCTTCTTGTTCTACACTCAGGTGCCTTGGAGAATAGCTTGACTCCCTCTTCTTTGTGGCAACCCCTGAGATATTGGAAGACTGATATCATTAAAGTAGACCTACCCAGTTCCTGCAACCGTTCTTCATATGTTTTAGCCTCCAGTCCCCTAATCCTCTTGGTTGCTCTTCTCTGCACTCTTTCTAGAGTCTTCACATCTTTTTTTCATCATGGTGACCAAAACTGAATGCCGTATTCCAAGTGTGACCTTACCAAGGCCTTGTAAAGTGGTATTAACCCTTCACGTGATCTTGAGTCTATCCCTCTGTTGATGCAGCCTAGAACAGGCTCCAGCTGTTCTTCTGCCCCACTGATGTTTGACTCTGAAGGCAGCTGATAATTGGCATACGACTCTGGCCCCCTCTCTGCGTCCGACACAGAGCCCTCATCCGGGCCTTCCCCAGACTCCAGGACTGGCCCACTTTTCTCCCCAACCTCCTCACTGTCCAAATATGCTGCCAGCTCTACTGGCCACTTGTGGGCCACAATAGTAACATCATCGGGTGTGTTTATGTGTCCATTTTGTTCTCCCGAGAAGCCGAAGACCGAGGACAGTGCACATCGAAGTGATGGATGGATTTCATCATCAGCAACCTGTTTCGGTACAGAGTTACTTGCAGGCATTCCTTGCAGTTGGAGAGTTTTCAATGAATAGACAGGTAGTCGTTGACTTACGACAGAACTGAGCCCAAAATGTAGGTTGCTCAGTGGGAACATTGGTGATGAAGGGAGTCTTGCCCCACTTGGTGACTTTTCTCGCCACGTTTGACACGTGGATCCCCAGGGTCGTTACATTAAACAAAACGGTTGTTAAGCAAATCGGTCTTCCCCACTGACTTCGCTTGTTGGAAGTTTCCCACATTATCACATGATAATTTGTCATAAATGTGAAGCGGTGGCCAAGCGTGACGTAAATCACAGGATGCTGCAACGCTCGTAGGGGTGAAAACCGGTCCTAAGTCCCTGTTTTCACTGCCGTTGTAACTTTGAACGGTCAATAAATGAACAGTTGTAAGGCGAGGACTAACTGGACGTTCCAGTTACACCATCAGAGATGGAGTTCTTCGACCGCAGAAGGCGGCAAACCGCTTCTGACTAGCCCTTCGTGGTTGACGTGCAAGTTCGGGAGGTGAGCGGAGTCCTTCTCAACGCTGACGAGGAAGGGAGCACAAAGATGGATTTATTCAGCTGATTATTAGCGCCAATTTGTTTGCTGATGTTTAATGACTGTTGTGACATGTGCAGAAGTAAGTGAGGGAGACATTTGTAAAGTCCTGTAAATAGGCCTTAATGCTCAAGTCGCGTGTAAAATACACTTCTAAATCTCACATTGCATGGAAAAAAATCTCTTAGACAAATTTATAGTTTCCTTCCTTCCTTCCTCTCCCTCCCTTCTTTCCTCCTTCCCTTTCTCCCTTTCTCTTTCCCTCACTCCCTTCTTTCCTCCCTCCTTTTCTCCCTTTCTCCTTCCCTGCTTGCCTGCCTTCCCTTCCCTTCCCTCCCTCCCCCCATTCCTTCCCTCCTTCCTTTCTCCCTCCCTCCCTTACTGCCCGCCTCCCTTTTCCTCCCTTCTTCCCTTCCTCCCTCCCTTCTTTCCTCCCTCTTCCACCCCTTCCTTCCCTCCCTTCCTTCCTTTCTCCCTCCCTCCTCCCTTCCTGCCTGCCTACCTTTTCCTTCCTTCCCTCCCTTCTTCCCTTCCTCCCTTTCTCCCTTCCTTCTTTCCTCCCTCTTCCTCCCCTCCCCCTCCTTCCCTCCTTTCTTCCCTCCATCTCTCCCTTCCTCCCTTCTTTCCTCCCTTTTTCCTCCCTCCCTTCCTTCTTTCCATCCTCCCTCCCTCCCTTTCTCCCTCCCTTCCTTCTTTCCTCTCTCTCTCTCTCTTCCTGTTTGCCTGCTTTCCCTCTTCCACCCCCCTCCCTGCCTCCCTTTCTTCTTTCTTCCCTCTGTTTACATCTGCCCTGCCTCTGCATTCACCGCCCGAAGGCCATAAATACATTCTGTCATGTTTACGATTATTGGTGATTTTGATTTGACGAACATCGATAGAATGCAGCCACGCGGATGGTATTAAATACATTAAACAACTTCAGATCCACACCTTTCCCTTGTTCCCCTTTAGATTTCATCTAAGATGAATCAATATCGGCTTAATAATTAATGCATTTAAACATTTTTATGTATATTTTATGGTAGACGGATCCGTGCTTATTTTATGATGATGAAAGATTTACATTTAAGGGGAGCTGGAGAATGCTGTCATCCTGGCTTTTGATCCCCCTCTCCCATGGGATCTAAGGGGTGACTCTTCTGCAGTAAAATAGAGGTTTTTCTATTGTTGAAGTGACCTTCAACAAAGACCTTCTAACGTGGACTTAAAGTGTTCAGGAAGAGAATTTCCAGATCGGATTGGCTAATGGAGACGTCGGAGTTCTCGTGGCATTTGTATTTATTTAGTTAGTTCGTTTTGTCAAACATGTACGAAATGACAGGTCTAAGTATAAACATGGACATGAACACAGGAAATGGGTACGAATATATGGGGACAGTAGGTACGCTGGTGCGCTTATGCATGCCCCCTTTTACGGACCTCTTAGGAATGGGGTGAGGTCCACGGTAGACAGTTTAAGATTGAGGTTATGGGGGTTTGAGGATGTAACAATGGAGTCAGGCGGAGTATTCCAGCCATTGACGACTCTGTTGCCACCATATTTTCTGCAATCGAGTTTGGAGTGGTTAACCTTGAGTTTGTATCGATTGTTTGCCCATGTATTATTGCAGTTGAAGCTGAAGTAGTCGTTGACAGGTAGGATGTTGTAGCGGATAATTTTGTGTACTATGCTTAGGTCAGATCATAGGCGGCGTAGTTCTAGATTGTCCAAGCCCAAAATTTCGAGCCTGGTGGCATCAGGGATTCTGTTGTGAGCAGAGGAGTGGAGGACTCTTCTCGTGAAATACCTCTGGACTCGCTCGATTGTATTAATGTCCGATATGCAGTGTGGATTCCAGGTGGATGAGCTGTATTCGAGGATTGGTCTGGTAAAGGTTTTATATGCCCTAGTTAGCAGTACAATGTTACCGGAGAAGAAAATTAGGTTAACAACTCTTAATGCCTTTTTGGCAATGCTGTTACAGTGAGCTCTGGGGCTTAGATCATTTGAGATCTAAGCATGGCACCAAAGAAACCCTTTTTCCAAAGATTTTACACTGTTTTTGATGGGAAAAGATTAAATGAAGTCATAGAAGTAGCAAAGAAGACAATTGTTGGAACAATTCTTAGCATTACTGCTCAGGAGTTATTCAGAAATCCCTTGACATTTACTCTGCTCTGTTTATTTGATTTTATCCCATCCTTCTGTTTGTACAATGTTCAAGTCAGGGACATTAAAAAATAAATAAATATAGAGGTACAAGAGACAGAATAAAACCAAGTAAATGACTCCTCTACCGACAAACTAAAATCACATAGGGTCAAGAGCAGTAGATAGATGGAACGCTGAAAAGTTTTCAACATCCCCCCCCCCCCCGAGATTTCTAAAAGAAGGTCTTGGTCGTGACTGACATTACTTTGTGTTTTGTTTCTGCATTTCGTTGATTCAATGGAAAGAAGCAGTCCATCAGAGCAGGAGGAGAAAGAGAAAGGAGGAGGAGATAGATAAGAAGGAGATGAGAAGGAGGTGGAGGAGGGGATAGAGAAGGAGGAAGATAAGGAGAAGGAGGAGATGATACTGTATATAAGAAGCAGAAGATAAATGGTGATGATGATGAGATAGATAAGAGGGAGAAAATAGATGAGGTGAAGGAGAAGAAAAAGGAGGAGGCGATTGAGAAGAAGGAGAAGATAGATGAGAAGGAGGAGGGGGATAGAGGAGGAGAAGAGGAGGAGGAAGATAAGGAGGAGGAGATAGATAAGAAGCAGAAGATAGATGGTGATCATAATGATGATGATGAGGAGATAGATATGAAGGAGAAGATAGATGAGGAGAAGGAGATAGCTAAGAAGATAGGGGAGGAGAGGAGGAAGAGAAGGAGGAAGAAGAGATAGATAAGAAGCAGAAGACAGATGAGAAGAGCAGGAGGAGGAGGAGATAGATAAGAAGCAGAAGATAGATGAGGAGGATGGAGAAGGAGGGGAAGATAGATAAGGAGAAGATAGAAGATGATGATGATGATGATGATGATGATGATGATGATGATGATGATGGATAGATAAGAAGCTTCCTGTAAACAAGATGTATTAACAACCCAGTGGAAAATAAGTGCAAAGCACTTACACCAAATCTTTTGAGGCAACGTTTGATGACTTCATGAACACAGTCCTATCGTTTTCTCGGCAGCCGTGCAGAAGCAGTTTGACATTGCCTTTTTTTTCTGGGATGTCTTTCAACTTCCCCGTCTCTCCACGGTTTTGGATCTCCCCGGTGATCCCATCTCCAAGAACTAACCAGTTGCTAAACAGACAAACGTGACTATCTCTCATTGGCTAATAAGGAGCCAATTTTTTGGGAGTGCCAACAAGCCCTGTAGCCAAAACAACCATGCCCCCGCTGAAGCTCTCATTCAGTTGCCAACAGAGCACTGCAAGATGATTGCCAAGGGTAATAAAAGTCTCATTTATCTTCAGCAATGTTCCTCCTGCAAAATAATGAAATCAAATAAAAATCTGCTGGGGGAGAGGACAGATCACGGTGAGAAAATTTGAGTGTTTATTCAGGAAGGGAAAGTCATGCTTTTGTTGACTCATCCTTCCTTAAAAAGCTCTCATGATCGCCGTCGTTCGCCCAGAAGCGAGACGTATCCCCGTTGTGGGTAGGTACTACCATCTGGGAGAAGAGAACTGGAGAACGAAGGGACAAATTAGACCTTCTGGGGCGGTTGACAGCATTTGATCTCCTGAAAGTGTGAACAATGAGAAGAAAGCTCCAAGGCTGTATTTAGTCTTTAGAAAATGTAAGAATTAAGAAAAGGTTTTCCTAAATGCAAAGGAAAGGAAGCAAAAGAAAGGAGAAAGAGCTGAGGAGCAAACAGTGGGACTAGGGTTGGGGTTAGGTAAGGTCAGGACTCAGTTTTCCACAAGAGCATTTGAGAGACTGGACTTGTTGACCAGAAGGTGGGCAGTTTGAGACTCAAGCACTGTGTGATGGGTTGACCCCCTGTTCTTCCTTCTTTTAACAAACAGCATCCTGCTTTGGTTTGGTGGCAGCAGTGCCTCAGATAGAAAGTCCCTCCAGAGAGTGGTGAGGACAGCGGAGAAGATCATCGGTCTTCTCGCTTTCGTTTATTCAGGATGCTGCTTAGAAGTGCTATGTGCTTCCAACCACAACCACAGACAAGCTCACAATAGATACAAACATATGGTGAATTGCTCCAAATATGACTTAAGGAACAGAATTGTTAATGCCTGGAATGCAGTACCTCACAATGTGGTTTCTTCCCCAAAACCCCCAAACTTTAACCTTAGACTGTCTACCGTTGACCTGCAGGTCTTTAAGTGCACCAGAGTACCTACCATCCCTGTCCTAATATTCCCTTTGTATCCATTTCATGTTTTCATAATCATGTTTATACATATATCTACTATCATGCTTGATGAAATAAATAAATAAATAAATAAAATATAACAAACAAGGCCCTGATGTTGAGAAAGATGGAAGGCAAAAGGAGAAGGGGATGGCAGAGGAGGAAAAGATTAGACAAAACGTGGATTTGGGCAAACTCTAGGGGAGGACAACTGGATGACAGCTGGGGCTGATGTGCTGTGGTCCACGGGGTAGTGAAGAGTCAGACACAACTTAATGACTGAACAACCAAAGCAAAACAATGCAACTTGTTTGGATGTGGGGCATTCTGGGACGCAAAGGCGTCCTCTTTGCATCCTGATGCCAAAGACGAAGCTGCACCCAGCCCTCACTCAAAGACAAGACGACCAAGTGATATGTAAGAACAACTTGTTCATTGCCGCATGGAAATCTCTCTAGAGGATCACAGCTGCTTGTCCACCTTTCGTCCACTTTTCTAAAAATCCTTTTTGCACTTGGCAAAGGAGTGCTAGCCACATTTTCTGTAGAGGGACGGGGTGATGCGTAACAGAGGGAGGGGAGAAGAAGATCAACCGTCATCTTTGCTACCACGCGATGCCATAAAATCATGTCCCGAAGGAATTTTAGAACATTTCAGGGGGAAAAGTGAAAAATCAAAAGCTGTCAGGTCGAGGAGGGAAACTTTTTAGGAAATTGAAAGATGGACAGTAGTGTCGTAGCCTGCCAGCAGAGCTGGCTGCAGAGTCGGACAGTGAGGAGGGTTGGGGAGGAGCATGGGACAGTCCTGGAGTCTGGGGAAGGCTCGGACGAGGGCTCTGCATCAGAGGCAGAGACGGGGCCAAGGCCGTCTGCCAGTTCTTAGCTGCCTTCGAAGTTAGGCAGCAGTGAGGTAGAGGAACAGCTGGAGCCTATTCCTAGTGTGCGCATGAGCAGAGATGCCAGAAGAAAAGAACAACTCAGAAATCAGGGTCGACGGAGTAAAACTACAGGTGGGAGGTGAATGGCCCCTCTCACAGGGAATAAAAAGAGGAGTGAAAGGGGAGGGGGCTTTTGCAGGAAACAATTTGTTTGATTCATTTCAGGAGTGTGAAGATCTGTCCGTGAATCTCAGAGACTCTGTGCCCAGTCTTTCCTTGCACAGCACCTCATTTGGAAAATATTTACATGGCAGCTTTCCAAGCTAGATAAGGTCTGTGGTTATAAATACTTCTTTGAAAGACTGTTTGCCAAGCCTTGGCTGAATGTGAATGAGAGGAATTCGGTGAATAAAGGGGTTTTTGTGGGGATCAGGACTCTGTCACGTGCTTTTGGGGGACGCCTAGGTCAGAACAGGCGGGACCCAGTGTCAACAACAATGTGCCACGGATCAGTAAGGGATTGTACATCACTTTCCGAAGATTTCAAATTAAAACCATTAGAAGACGGGGAAACAGAGTTTCTAATAAAATGCCTGATCCCACCAAGTCTTGCTTGTTATAAAAAGAGAGCGCTATAAATATCTCGGAAAGTCTGCAACGTCAGCCTGCTGAGCTAGGGATAAATGAATTGACAGCCCAAAAGAGGACGGGAGGGAGGGAAGGATTTTTTTAAAAAAAGAAATTTACAACGAAATGTAGTTAGGCTTTGGTGATTGTGCCATCCACAATATATTGGCTGGTATTAACATGAAACGCGTCGAGGGTGAGTTGTAATGTTTACTGAGGCATTAACAAACCACCGGACTGTATTTTGTGGAATGATGTTAGCGATAATTCTCTACCGGATGAGATTTATGCAATAGAAAGGGGAAGAAAAAGAGAGAAAGTTGAAAAGAGTTTGGAAGATGCTGAATCGAACATTTCCTCTTCCGGTTGACGTTTCAGATCAGAGGTTGACCTACAGCCCCCATTTTGGAAAGGAAAGGAAATTCTGTTGAGTTAATATATTTAGAATGGTTATGGTAAAGGTAAAGGCTCCTCTCGCACATACGTATGTGCTAGTCATTCCTGACTCTAGGGGGCGGTGCTCATCTCCGTTTCAAAGCTGAAGAGCCAGCGCTGTCTAAAGACATCTCCGTGGTCATGTGGCCGGCATGACTCAATACCGAAGGCGCCCGGAATGCTGTTCCCTTCCCACCAAAGATGGTTCCTATTTTTCTACTTGCATTTTGTATGTGCTTTCGAACTGCTAGGTTGGCAGAAGCTGGGGCAAGTAATGGGAGCTCACTCCCTTACGCGGTGCTAGGGATTCGAACAAGCTACCATCCCCTATTCGAACGGTTCATCAAGCCCATTTGTTAATTTTTTTTACAAGCAAAACTGCTGAGAGCAATTTTTTGTGTAACAGGGACGACGCTCGTTTTAGGCTATGCTTGTCATTTGGACAGCCTGCGGAGACCTCAGAGTCCCAAAGGCTCAGCGTAAAACCAATGTTTCATTTAAATGGAACATTATTTTAAAGCCTGAACCGCGTCATTAGAATTGATACAGTCACTCGGCAAAGCTCCGCATGTTTCCTCCCTTCCATCAATTTTTAAATGTGCACTTCCCAAAGAATTTAGGGGGCCTGGGGAGAGTTAGAGATTGGCTGCTGGGGATTTGCACGAGTTCGGGTGATCCGCTAGCTAGGATTCTGCCCAGTTTGGCGAACACCCCCCCCCAAAGGCGATCCCTGGATGGCCACGCCCACCCTGTCCTGCCCCTCCCGGGAATCTCCACGTGGACCATTCATCCTTTATTTTTATTTATTTATTTTAATTTGTCAACAAGTGCAAGGAAACAAGTAGGAAACACACACACACACACACACACACACACAAATGAATTGATAAAAGTTAGCAAAACATAGCCACAAACACATGAAAAGAGTAGATATAAATGAGACAAGGATGGTAGGCACGCTGCCCACCCTCAGTGACCTCTTAAGAAATGTGTAAGGAGGACGGTAGACCGCTTAAGGTAAAAGGTATGGGGAATAGGGGAACTAACAACAGGATCGGGTAGGGTGTTCCACACATGTACTCTTCTATTGCTGAAATCGTTTTTCCTGAAATCAAGATTGGAACGGATGACATTTAGTTTGTATCTATTGATGGCCCTTGTGTCATTGCAGTTGAAGTAAAAGTAGTCATTAACAGGTAGGACATTATGGCAGATTATCTTGTGCGCTAAAGCAAAAATGCCCACAATGGCCAGGCCCGCCCAGCAACCGGGCAGAGAAACCCCTTGCTAAAAATTTTGAAGCCCACCCCTGTTTCTAAGCCCTCTTGTCCCACTTACCCCAAAGTTGAGTCTTCTGTTGGACTGTGACATAAATGATTTGTAGACATAGGGGCTATGACATAACTCAACCAACACATTGCATTGGGCATCCTTCAGTCTCCAAAGACGATGGTGTCATGTTCTGGGAAGAAGTCAAATCTTGAGGGCCCTCTCCAGAGCACCAGGCCTGGGTAGATTAATATGGAGGATAGACTGTTACCCAAGCAGCAGGTCCCCCCTCTCCATGTGGCTGAAATAATCCAATGGAACGGCAGAGCCGATACGGTTGGTTCCAGCTGCATTGCAGGAGTTACTGGAACGTCGTTGTACATAGTCACGAACTGCTTCTGGGACTCTGGCACTGGATTTTGCCTGGAGGTTGACTCCTGAAGCCTTTTCCAGGAGTGGATGCAGCCACAAGGCAGTGGAGGTATGTAATCGGAGTTTCCCTTCTCCTAGAAGATGGTTCTGCCGCTTGATCTTCCGTTGGGGCGTAGAGCCCTCTTCTGCCTTCAAACCTGTTGACCGTCTTCTCCCGTAACCCTGGGAAGGGGCCCTTACGAGGTGCTCCCAGCCGGGCCAGCTGGACCAAGGTTTTTTAAGGAGGTGTTACTCCTCCATCACTCACCCTTTGTCCTGGCTTGTGACAGGCAGAGCCTGGCTTCCCAAACGTTGGGCCCAGGATGGCGGGTTTAACCCTAACCAACACAATATACTGTACATACACACCTTAAACCTCAAATTACACTAAGGCAGAAACCAGTCCACCCGAAGGATAAAACACCCAGACACAAACTGAACGATGTGATATATGCAGTACATTGCAGTGAGACATGCACAGATCTGTACATTGGAGAAACAACACAACCACTTCACAAATGCATGGCACAACACGGGAGGACAACCCATCAGAACCAGATTCAACATCTGCATTTGAAAGACAAAGATCATTCTTTTGAAGTCAGCAAAGTCCTCATTCTGAAAGCTTCCTGGGTTTTCCACCCAGTTGAAAGTTCATGATCTTCTTGCCTCCATACCCACAAGTCCATCTTCCACTGTTCCACCCATCCAGTTCTGGTAAGGCTCAGATGTGCAGAGACAAAAGATGACCTTGGGCTTCTAGAAAGGTTTTTTATTTTATTTTGACAACAACACATCTACTCCTTACTATTCCCCCTACCAATTCCCCACTAAAGAAAAAGCATAGTAAAATAATAGAGAGTGTGGCATGCCAAAGATCCTAAAAGGAACTGGCTGCAGGCCTGACAGGCAGCCTCTCCTCAGAAGAAAAACGTTTCCTGAAAGAGAATAACATAGGGGTTAATGTAACTGAATTAACCACCTCTTCCCCCCACCCCCAAGGGTGACCCTTTTGCTTGTTGGGAAACTTCTCATGGAATTGTTTTACTAACGTATCTGCTTTTAATATTAATACATATTGCATTACAGTATGGTATGCTGGTTTAACAGCTGCGGAGAGGAAGGCACGACAGGAGTGATCAATTCGGCACAAGAAACCATTGGTTGCCCTTTGACACCACTGGATGACATCGCCAGATCTTGCTGCTTTAGCAGAGTAAGGGAGATACTCAGAGATGATTCACACCCTGGTCGGTGTCTCTTTGCACTTCTACCATCGGGCAGAAGGCATCAAAGTATAGCCAGCTGAACAAACAGGTTTAAAGGTAGTTTCTATCCTTGAGCTGTGAGACTTTTAAATACAACCACAATCACTCCAGGCACATGATAGTTTTTTTCTTTCTTTTTTAGTTTCTGTTATAATTTTGCACCAGTGAGGTTAAAACCAATTTCGTTGTATTTAAGTACAATGACAATAAAGATTATACTTATACTTTTAGGTCCCAGCTTTTCACCCAAGTAGCTTCGGATGAAGGGTAACCCTTCCAATGCACTGAATCCTGTGAGCAACCCCTAGACTTTGCCTTGGACTTTGATTTAATTTTGGATGATATTTGGAACGCTGACACCAGTTGCCTTTTGGAAAAAAAAAACACCTTTGGATCCACCATGGATGACCGAGATTCTCCATAAACATAACTGACATTCCTTCACAGGTCAAATGAGGGATGGTGAAAGAACTTGGAGTCCAGGAAGACAGAAGGAAACACACACGGCAACAACTTCCAAAAACCATGGCTTTGTGATAATAACAGGAGTCCAGAATGCCTTCTTTATCTCCCTTCCCCACAAACTCCTCGGCCTCCATGACAATTTCTGATTTAGAATCCACCCTCAAATGCCAAATTATTAGCGCTGGGATCTGATCCAGTCAAGCCACCAGTGTATAAACTTCATTTCGAATAAGGAAAAGCAGCGCTGATTGGAAATCGGAGACCATTTCCCTGTCTCCCCCAGGCCAGGATATTTAATTTAAAATATACACAGAATCAACCAACCCAACAACCCAGCCAAAATTGCTTCTGTGTAAGGCGGGGGGGGGGGGGGGAATGCAGTTCTTTTACATATTCCGGCCAATGTCAATTTATTTAAAAACCTAATAAGGTAATTTTCAAGGCAGCGGGAATGAGGTGAAGCCTCGGTATCTAAACTTTGCAGATGGAGGAGAGAGAGAAAAGAGAGAGAGAGAAAGGGAAGGAAGGAAGGAAGGAAGGAAGGAAGGAAGGAAGGAAGGAAGGAAGGAAGGAAGGAAGGAAGGAAGGAAGGAAGGAAGGAAAAGGATGCTTTTCTATCAGGTAGCGAGCTGATAGAGAGTGCCAAGTTTAACAAGTCATAACCCTCAGCCAGATGTCTTGGCTTGAAATTCTGCAAAGGCAGCAAATCAAAGGACCCTTCGTTGACCTGCATCGTTCTTTTCGGGGTGCCATTTACTTGAGTAGTCAGAATTATAATCATCCTAAAACTGGCCCAACCTCTCAAATCCAATCCATCTTTATTGGAGGCCAGCAATCTGTCTTCTGAGTCCTCCAAAGCTTGCTCTCCTTACTGAAAGTGACTTGTTTATTCTCGAGGTATTTGGAAGCTTGTTTTACAGGTCGTCGTTGACTTACAAGCACAGCTGAGTCCAAAAAGCTTTCTGGCTAAACGAGAGACGGGTTTTGCTGCATCTTACCGCCTTTCTTGCCACCGTTGTTAAGGGAATCGTCGCAGCTGTTAAGTTAGCGAACTCTGCCGACAGCCAGCAGGTCGGTTCTGACCTGCTCAAGGTTGACCCAACCTTCCATCCTTCTGAGGTCAGTAAAATGAGGAGCCAGAAAGCTGGGGGAAAGATGACGACTCTGTAAACCGCTTCGAGAGGGCTGCAAAGCACTGTGAAGCGGGATATAAGTCTTTGTGCTGCTGCTGTTGCTATTGCTACATGTATTTGGGGTTGAGTAGGTTAGCAGGGGGCGGTTGTGTTCAGAAGAAGCTTCTTGGATGAGAAGCGAAATGCCTTCAAAGAAAAAAAAACAAAAAGTCCAGTTGCCTCTTGAAAAAGCACCTTTGGGACAACCATGACCTGGATGGGTGCGAATCTCCATAGACTTATACACCACTTTATCGTGCTTTAGAGCCCTCTCTAAGCAGGTTACAAAGTTAGCCTCTTGCCCCTCAACAATCTGGCTCCTCATTTTACCTACTTCGGAAGGATGGGAGGCTGAGTCAACCTTGAGCTGGTCAGCTGGTCAGGAACTGCTGGCAGTGGGCAGAGTTAGCCTGCAATACTACATTCTGACCACTGATCAGCATGGAAGGAAAGAAGGAAGGAAGGAGGGAAGGAAGGAAGGAGGGAAGGAAGGAAGGAGAGGAAGAAAAAGAAGGAAGGGAAGTAAGCAATAGCAATAGCATTTAGATTTATATGCCGCTTCATAGTGTTTTACAGCCCTCTCTAAGCAGTTTACAGAGTTGGCCTCTTGCCCCCAACAATCTGGGTCCTCATTTTACCCACCTCGGAAGGATGGAAGGCCGAGTCAACCTGGAACCGGTGAGACTCGAACTGCCGAGCTGCTGGCAATCGGCAGTCAGCAGAATTAGCCTGCAATACTGCTTTCTGACCACTGCACCACCACAGCTCTTTCAACATCTGTATTATTTCCCAAAATGACTTTCCAGATGCTGGCTCAGCCTCTGCCGTAATGGGGAAATGCTAACTTCTGGCTAACTGGGGACAATGGTCCATCGGTATAAAAAGGAGCAGAGGATGCGCCAGTTCTTTGACTAACCAGATCATTAAAACAAAATGCCGCAATTACGCAATAATTTGGCATCGAAGAGACCGAGGTGGGTTTTAATTAAGGTCATTATAGTCAGCAGGACAAGCAATTTGGAGAGACATTTCATGGCTCAAGCGGTCACATTATCATGTCCCAAAGATGGAGCTGACAGGGCTGGCAACTCCTGGAATTACTCTACTTTGCTACTGGTCTATGGAGAAGGTTAGACCTTTCCTTGACCCTCTCTGGCTTTTGATGGCCATCTCAGATTCAAGACTGTAGGACTTCCCCAATGCCCCACCTGATCTGTTCTGATGAATCAGGCAAAGCAAAACTTGAATGGCAATTCCCCCAACTCCATTGGGGCAGAGTTGGGGGGGGGGGAAAGAACAATGAAGGGAAATTGTGTAAGGCAGAGGAACGCAGAGGAAGAAGAGATAATTTCTGAAGGTCCACAAGCATGGGGGACGCTGCCAAACCAGAAGAGATATAATAGAATAACAAAGTTGGATGGGAGCTTGAAGGTTTTCTAGTCCAACCCCCTGCTTAGGCAAGAAACCCTACACCACTTCAGACAAATGGCTATCCAACATCTTCTTAAAAACATCCAGTGTTGGAGCATTCACAACTTCTGGAGGCAAGTTGTTCAACTGATTAATTGTTCTCACTGTCAGGAAATTTCTCCTTAGTTCGAAGTTGCTTCTCTCCTTGATTAGTTCCCATCCGTTGCTTCTTCTCCTGCCCTCAGGTGCTTTGGAGAATAGCTTGACTCCCTCTTCTTTGGGGCAGCCCCTGAGATATTGGAACACTGCTATCATGTCTCCCCAGGTCCTTCTTTTCATCAAACTAGACATACGCAGTTCCTGCAACTGTTCTTCATATGTTTTAGCCCCCAGTCCCCTAATCCTCTTTGTTGCTCTTCTCTGCACTCTTTCTAGAATCTCCACATCTTTTTTACATTGTATATACATATAATAATGACAACTCCCTAAAACTACACAAGCCACCTCAAATTCAGCATTCACGAAGAAGGAACGTAACAAGAATTCTCAAGAGAGAGTTGGAAAGTACTGGTTGGGTCAGGGCATCCTACTTCGTAGTTCCTGATTGCAAAGTTACACTTAGTTTATAGCTGATCACCATTCTCGTGTCTCTCCATGGCTGTATTCAGCTGATTCCTCCCCCCCCCACTTTTTTATATGATTATGAGGACATTTTAATGATAGTTGCTTGTTTATGACTCTTACAACCCATGTGTTTTAATTGCCAGTTGATAGCTCTGGGCCCATCATTTTTTTTTAATTTTCATATTATTATTATTATTATTATTTGCTCTTGGCTACATATTATCACTGTGTTAATTTGGTGATGGGGAATTCTTCCAATCAGAGAATTCCTTCTGGAGAAGACGAGAAAGAGAATATGTTCCAAAGCACCTTTGTTCCAAGATTGTTTCTCTCTCTTTTTTTTTCTTCCCAGGGTCATGGAAGGCTTCGTAGGGTGGAGGGAAAGTGGGAAATTTAATTAGAATGTTCCCGAAGAGGCTTCTGAATTTTCTTAGCAATTAGCATTTCATTAAGGCAGGGAAATTGCATTTACCAGAATGTGGGCACCGCCTTCTCAAAGCACTTCTTTATTTTAAGATCCTGCCATGATTCATTGGCTACTCATTGCTGAGGTTTGGGTGACATGGACGGCTTGGGAAAAGCTCCTGTGTGTCATCTGTCTGCCTTTCGGAAGGTGGTCCTTGAATGCTCATGGAGACAACTGAAAACTGGCTGAAAAATAAATCCCTGGGCTCAGTGCCTGAGTGTGGTGGAATGTAGTCTGGATTCCCAGCAGGGAGGGAGGGCCTGCATTCCAGAGGACCAGGAGACAGCAAAGTTTAGATAGCTTGGTTGGGAAGAAAAGAGTTAAGGCGGCCCCTCCTTAATAAGTTCCCGGAGTGTATGTTAAAAGGTGGAAGTCGTCTATTATACTTTGGCAAGATTCTGTCCAGAGGTGAGAAGCAATGAAGGAAACTACTTGGAAGAACTTCAGCGTGTATTTTTGCTTAGAACCAGACAGAGGCCCACTTCTGAAGCCTTTGAACTCTTTTGTCTTTGTATCACTATTCTTTGGCACAGTGGTACAAAGAACATTTGAGACCTTTGAACTCTGGTGCTGGAGAAGACTCCTGTGAGTCCCTTGGAATCAGAGGTGGTATTCAGCAGGTTCTGACCATTTCTGGAGAACCAGTAGAGGAAATTTTGAGTAGTTCGGAGAACCGGTAAATACCACCTCTGACTGGCCCCGTCCCCATCTATTCTCTGCCTCCAGAGTCCCAACACATCGGGAGGAAATGGGGATTTTGCAGTGTCCTTCCCCTGGAGTGGGGTGGGAAGGAAGAACTCCCTGGAGAAGAGCCAAATGCTGGGAAAGATGGAAGGCAAAAGAAGAAGGGGACGGTAGAGAAGGAGGTGGCTGGATGGAGTCAGTGAAGCAGCTGGCGTGAGCTTAAATGGACTCCAGAGGATGGTAGAGGACAGGAAGGCCTGGAGGAACGTTGTCCATGGGGTCGCAATTGGTCGGACATGACTTCACAACTAACAACAACAACCACTGTTCTGCTTGTGGATCATCTCAAACTCTGTCATGGTGCTTGGCCGGACTTGAGATGAACAGGGGAAAAAGAGAGGGAGAGACGAGGGAGAGGAGAGAAGTAGGAAGAGAGAAAGAAAGAGGGTGGTAGAGAGGGAGAGAGGGGAGAGAGGAGGGAGGGACAGAGAGAAAGGGAGAAGGAGAGAGAGAAAGAGGGAGATGGAGGGGGGAGAGAGGGAGAAAGGCAAAGACAGAGGGAGAGAAAGAGGGAGAGGGAAAGAGAAAGGGAGAAGGAGCGAAGGAGGGAGAGGGAAAAAGAGGGAGAGGGAAAGCAAGAGGGAGAAGACACAGAGAAAGTGGGAGAAAAAGAGAGACGGAGAGAGGGGGGAGAGAGTAGAGAGAGGGGGGAGAGAGAACTTCCTTCCTCTGCCACAGTGGCTCATGACATTGTCTCCTTACCCTCAAGGTCATAACTGATCAGTTTCTAGACATTTATAGCCATAGCTTTGGATGAGCAGAAGGGGAGGAAAAATTGATCGCCCTCCTTTCAGAAATAGAGGGGGATGCTATTGATGCTGTTCCTGGCCATGGGATTTCTTCTCCTAAAGAAATACGGAGAGGATCTTGCAAGGATTCCCGGATCTCCAAAAGCCCTGAGATCTGATCCCCTTTTCGAGGGTTAGCAGTCGTGAGCAATAGATTGTTTATATTTTTCAGATCCTTTTTTCCCCCTCGCTCTTCCTTCTAGGAACTCAGGCAAGCATGCAGTGATTTAAAATCACAGTGGCATGAACAGCCTTCTTTTGACTAAAACTGCGTTGGTCATTACTGCCACTATTAAGTTATTTGCAAAAGTATCATTGCTGCTGTTAGCTTAGCATCACCACCTCTGTCCACTCAGGCTTTACCGACAGAATCTTGCCCCAAATTGGTCTTGCAGTCCTCCTCGCAAAATAAGCTCAGTTTTTCCGAAAGCTTTAGCGTTTCCTTCAGAATTTCTTTTATAGAGGTGGGGTTTTTTTTTTTGGTGCTAATGCATTTATTTGTTTGTTTGTTTGCTTGCCAAACATGTACAAGGTAACAAGTATAGGTAAGAACGTAAACATGAACAAAGGAAGTAAATACAGATAAATGGGGAACGTAGGACAGGTACGGTAGGCGTGCTGGTGCGCTTATGCAAGCCTCCTTTACGGATCTCTTAGGAATGGGGTGAGGTCCACAGTGGACAGTTTGAGGTTGAAGTTATGAAGGTTTGAGGATATAACAACGGAGTCAGGTAGAGCATTCCAGGCGTTGACCACTCTGTGACTGAAGTCGTATTTTCTGCAATTGAGTTTGGAGTGGTTTACCTTGAGTTGGTATCGATTGTTTGCCCGTGTGTTATTGAGGTTGAAGCTGAAGTAGTCGTTGACAGGTAGCAGACAATTTTGGGAAAATATGCTTAGATTGGACCATTTGTTGTTTGCTGCTCTGTCTTTGAGCAAAGACAGGATGTCCTCGACTTGAAACCACAACAGAGCTCAAAATTTCTCTTGCTAAGTGAGACCGTTGTTAAGCGAAATAGGCTCCCCAATTTCACAATCTTTTTTGCCAGAGTTGTGAAGGGAATCCCTGCCATTGTAAAGTTGGTCACATGGTGGTTAAGGGACTCTGCCTTCATTGACTTTATCTATCAGGAGATTGTAAAAGGGGGACCGCGTGACCCCAGGACTCTTGCAAACGTCATAAGCGTGAGTCAATTGCCAAGCATCTGGATTTTAGTCACATGACCAGGGGGATGTTGCAAAGGTTATAAGTGTGAAATGATTCTGGATTTCCGTCATGGTGGAACAGATAACAAGAAGAGGCAACTGATCTTGGATGAAAGATCAAGAATTTTGGCCCAACTGAGAAGACCTTCAGATAATTTTCCAATGATCTTCGAAAGATCTTCAGATGATTTTCCAATGATCTTCAAAAGATCTTCAGATGATTTTCCAATGAACTTCCAAAGATCTTCAGATGGTCTTCTAATGAACTTCCAAAGATCTTTGGAAGATCTTCAGATGATTTTCCAATGATCTTCCAATGATTTACTGAAGATCTTCAGATGATTTTCCAATGATCTTTGGAAGATCTTCAGATGATTTTCCAAAGATCTTCTAGATCTTCCAATGATCTTCCAGTGAACTTCTGAAGATCTTCAGATGATTTTCTAATGATCTTCCAATGATTTACTGAAGATCTTCAGATGATTTTCCAATGATCTTTGGAAGATCTTCAGATGATTTTCCAATGATTTACTGAAGATCTTCAGATGATTTTCCAAATATCTTCTAGATCTTCCAATGATTTACTGAAGATCTTCAGATGATTTTCCAATGATCTTCCAATGATTTACTAAAGATCTTCAGATGATTTTCCAATGATCTTTGGAAGATCTTCAGATGATTTTCTAATGATCTTCCAATGTTTTACTGAAGATCTTCAGCTGAGTTTTCAATGATCTTCCAAAGGTCTTCCATTCCTCCTTTGGCCCCCAAAGGAAGAGCTGTCTTGGTTTGAATAACTCTAATGGGATGGGGAAAAGCAAATCACTTGCTGAAGTTTCTCCACCCAGGTCCTACCCCATTAAAATGAATTCTTCACTATTACAAAGGGAGCCTGAAGCTCTTTGGCGAACAGGTGCTTGGTTGACCCCATCGTCACCTCTGCTTAATATATTGCTTCTGCCTGGAGGGCTCTCTGATGCATCCAACGTGTCTTCCTCATCCCGTTTAAACGAAGCAGAAAGAATGAGGAAGAATGGGGGGGAGAGAAAGAGGGAGAGAGAGAACAAGATCCTTGCTCTCTACGGAGAAGAGCTAGACAGATTCATCATTCTGAAATTTCTGCCTACAGCAAAGCTCTCTTCTTGCCTGCTTGGGCACTGGGTCTAAGAGGCAATGATGTGCTGGAATGGGCACAGCTGAATACCCCAATGACCTACAGAGGTCAATTTCCCAGGAATCATCGCGGTTCCCTTTGGATTCCGTTGCCCAGCACAATAAATTCCTCTAAGTACTGTACACATTAGAAATTTGCAGGGTGCATGGGATATTTTACTAGCGTTCTCTCGTATTAATTTCACATTAAGTAATATTAATTTAAAAATTTCAGACATGTACATTTCTGTTCAGATTGCCTGGCAAGAAAGATCTTCATTGGTCTTTGATGTTGTCCTGGATAACACTGAACAGCTAACAGATTGAAATGAGTTTTGGGGGGGTAAGAAGAAAGGATACCAACATATTGAAGCTGAACACACTCTTTCCGTTTTGATTCAATCAGGATAGAGCTGGAAGGGACCTTGGAGGGGGGATGTCTTCTAGAAGGAGTCTTCATCCAGGACTTTGAAAGGACTGGATGCCTTGAAGGACTAGAAGACTCTCCAAGGTCTTCTAGAAGGCCTTGGAGATCTTCTAGTCCTTTCAGAGTCCTGGATGAAGGTGGACAAAGAAAACCTCACTTTGTTTGCTAGAATTCTTTTCTTCTTCCTCCCCATCTTCAAAATTGTCCTGAGTCCCTTAAGTCTTACGGAGTCCTTCTGTTCTGACCTAGGCTTCCCCAAAAAGCACGAAGCAGATTCCTGGTCCCCGCAAAACCCCTTTTATTAAAAGAATGTGAATTCCTCTCATTCTATTCAGAAAAGGCCTGGCAAACAGTCTTTCAAAGGTGAAGTTATGACTACAGACCTTATCTAGCTTGGAAAGCTGTAAATAGTTTCCTAATGAGGTGCTGTGCAAAGAAAGACTGGGCACAGAGTCTCTGAGATTCAGGGACAGATCTTCACACTCCTGAAATCTAACAAATCTAACGAATTGTTATGAATGAATGAATGGTTTCCTGCAAAAGCCCACTACCCCTTCACTCCTCTTTTATTTCCTCTGGGAGGGGCCATTCATCGTCCACCTGTGGCGTTACTCCCAAGTCGACTCTGATTTCTGAGCTGTTCTTTTTTTCCCCGGCAGCTCTGTACATGCACACACTGGGAACAGGCTCCAGCTGTTCTTCTGCCTCACTGCTGTCTAGATCCGAAGGCAGCTGAGAACTGCCAGACAGTCCTGGCCCCCTCTCTGCCTCCGATGCAGAGCCCTCGTCC
The DNA here is from genome assembly GCF_964273705.1 of Natrix helvetica. NCBI lineage: Eukaryota > Metazoa > Chordata > Lepidosauria > Squamata > Natricidae > Natrix > Natrix helvetica. The sequence goes on from NW_028113414.1 coordinate 24,729, forward strand.
GAGCCTTCCCCATCCTCTA
>NW_028113413.1:0-24617 GCF_964273705.1 Natrix helvetica
GCTTCCTGAAGCTAGGATTGGAGCTGCTGGAGAGAAGGAGGGGTGAGTCACAAGACAAAGACACTGAGGTGGGGACCCTTAAACTCCATATCATTGAAGCTTCCTGAGCTAGGATTGGAGCTGCTGGAGAGAAGGAGGGGGTGAGTCACAAGACAAAGACACTGAGTGGGGACCCTTAAACTCCATATCATTTGAAGCTTCCTGAAGCTAGGATTGGAGCTGCTGGAGAGAAGGAGGGGGTGAGTCACAAGACAAAGACACTGAGGTGGGGACCCTAAACTCCATATCATTTGAAGCTTCCTGAGCTAGGATTGGAGGCTGCTGGAGAGAAGGAGGGGGTGAGTCACAAGACAAAGACACTGAGGTGGGGACCCTTAAACTCCATATCATTTGAAGCTTCCTGAAGCTAGGATTGGAGCTGCTGGAGAGAAGGAGGGGGTGAGTCACAAGACAAAGACACTGAGGTGGGGACCCTTAAACTCCATATCATTTGAAGCTTCCTGAAGCTAGGATTGGAGCTGCTGGAGAGAAGGAGGGGGTGAGTCACAAGACAAAGACACTGAGGTGGGGACCCTTAAACTCCATATCATTTGAAGCTTCCTGAAGCTAGGATTGGAGCTGCTGGAGAGAAGGAGGGGGTGAGTCACAAGACAAAGACACTGAGGTGGGGACCCTTAAACTCCATATCATTTGAAGCTTCCTGAAGCTAGGATTGGAGCTGCTGGAGAGAAGGAGGGGGTGAGTCACAAGACAAAGACACTGAGGTGGGGACCCTTAAACTCCATATCATTTGAAGCTTCCTGAAGCTAGGATTGGAGCTGCTGGAGAGAAGGAGGGGGTGAGTCACAAGACAAAGACACTGAGGTGGGGACCCTTAAACTCCATATCATTTGAAGCTTCCTGAAGCTAGGATTGGAGCTGCTGGAGAGAAGGAGGGGGTGAGTCACAAGACAAAGACACTGAGGTGGGGACCCTTAAACTCCATATCATTTGAAGCTTCCTGAAGCTAGGATTGGAGCTGCTGGAGAGAAGGAGGGGGTGAGTCACAAGACAAAGACACTGAGGTGGGGACCCTTAAACTCCATATCATTTGAAGCTTCCTGAAGCTAGGATTGGAGCTGCTGGAGAGAAGGAGGGGGTGAGTCACAAGACAAAGACACTGAGGTGGGGACCCTTAAACTCCATATCATTTGAAGCTTCCTGAAGCTAGGATTGGAGCTGCTGGAGAGAAGGAGGGGGTGAGTCACAAGACAAAGACACTGAGGTGGGGACCCTTAAACTCCATATCATTTGAAGCTTCCTGAAGCTAGGATTGGAGCTGCTGGAGAGAAGGAGGGGGTGAGTCACAAGACAAAGACACTGAGGTGGGGACCCTTAAACTCCATATCATTTGAAGCTTCCTGAAGCTAGGATTGGAGCTGCTGGAGAGAAGGAGGGGGTGAGTCACAAGACAAAGACACTGAGGTGGGGACCCTTAAACTCCATATCATTTGAAGCTTCCTGAAGCTAGGATTGGAGCTGCTGGAGAGAAGGAGGGGGTGAGTCACAAGACAAAGACACTGAGGTGGGGACCCTTAAACTCCATATCATTTGAAGCTTCCTGAAGCTAGGATTGGAGCTGCTGGAGAGAAGGAGGGGGTGAGTCACAAGACAAAGACACTGAGGTGGGGACCCTTAAACTCCATATCATTTGAAGCTTCCTGAAGCTAGGATTGGAGCTGCTGGAGAGAAGGAGGGGGTGAGTCACAAGACAAAGACACTGAGGTGGGGACCCTTAAACTCCATATCATTTGAAGCTTCCTGAAGCTAGGATTGGAGCTGCTGGAGAGAAGGAGGGGGTGAGTCACAAGACAAAGACACTGAGGTGGGGACCCTTAAACTCCATATCATTTGAAGCTTCCTGAAGCTAGGATTGGAGCTGCTGGAGAGAAGGAGGGGGTGAGTCACAAGACAAAGACACTGAGGTGGGGACCCTTAAACTCCATATCATTTGAAGCTTCCTGAAGCTAGGATTGGAGCTGCTGGAGAGAAGGAGGGGGTGAGTCACAAGACAAAGACACTGAGGTGGGGACCCTTAAACTCCATATCATTTGAAGCTTCCTGAAGCTAGGATTGGAGCTGCTGGAGAGAAGGAGGGGGTGAGTCACAAGACAAAGACACTGAGGTGGGGACCCTTAAACTCCATATCATTTGAAGCTTCCTGAAGCTAGGATTGGAGCTGCTGGAGAGAAGGAGGGGGTGAGTCACAAGACAAAGACACTGAGGTGGGGACCCTTAAACTCCATATCATTTGAAGCTTCCTGAAGCTAGGATTGGAGCTGCTGGAGAGAAGGAGGGGGTGAGTCACAAGACAAAGACACTGAGGTGGGGACCCTTAAACTCCATATCATTTGAAGCTTCCTGAAGCTAGGATTGGAGCTGCTGGAGAGAAGGAGGGGGTGAGTCACAAGACAAAGACACTGAGGTGGGGACCCTTAAACTCCATATCATTTGAAGCTTCCTGAAGCTAGGATTGGAGCTGCTGGAGAGAAGGAGGGGGTGAGTCACAAGACAAAGACACTGAGGTGGGGACCCTTAAACTCCATATCATTTGAAGCTTCCTGAAGCTAGGATTGGAGCTGCTGGAGAGAAGGAGGGGGTGAGTCACAAGACAAAGACACTGAGGTGGGGACCCTTAAACTCCATATCATTTGAAGCTTCCTGAAGCTAGGATTGGAGCTGCTGGAGAGAAGGAGGGGGTGAGTCACAAGACAAAGACACTGAGGTGGGGACCCTTAAACTCCATATCATTTGAAGCTTCCTGAAGCTAGGATTGGAGCTGCTGGAGAGAAGGAGGGGGTGAGTCACAAGACAAAGACACTGAGGTGGGGACCCTTAAACTCCATATCATTTGAAGCTTCCTGAAGCTAGGATTGGAGCTGCTGGAGAGAAGGAGGGGGTGAGTCACAAGACAAAGACACTGAGGTGGGGACCCTTAAACTCCATATCATTTGAAGCTTCCTGAAGCTAGGATTGGAGCTGCTGGAGAGAAGGAGGGGGTGAGTCACAAGACAAAGACACTGAGGTGGGGACCCTTAAACTCCATATCATTTGAAGCTTCCTGAAGCTAGGATTGGAGCTGCTGGAGAGAAGGAGGGGGTGAGTCACAAGACAAAGACACTGAGGTGGGGACCCTTAAACTCCATATCATTTGAAGCTTCCTGAAGCTAGGATTGGAGCTGCTGGAGAGAAGGAGGGGGTGAGTCACAAGACAAAGACACTGAGGTGGGGGCCCGCGCGCCTAACGGCGCGCGAATCATATATCTATAAACCAAAATAGCAATACATTCTGGATTAGTGTGTTTGAGATTGTGATTTTATTTATTTCAAAATGACTGGCTTAGTTCAATGTAATAGCTGTTTTGCACCTGTCTTTCGCAGTACTCTTTTCAAATTTGGATACTGTCCCCTTTGTAAACAAATTACAAGTCTACATAGGCAGATTACCTATCTAGAATCTGTAATCTGTGCTCTCCAAGCAGAAACTAGGTGTCTACGTCAGCCATTCCACTCTATGGTGAAGCCACACTATCAGCCCCCTCTGCCACAAAGATCTTGCAGGAGAAGAGCTGTCTGGACAACTGTGGGATCTGGCAGGTTGAGAGCTGTGAACCATAAACCCAAAGCTTTTGCTGTGACCCAGCAAAACAGATATAGTGCCCTTGCTGACCTTAATGGGGACACTAAAGAGATAGGTCAAGGCAGTTGTGATAATGATGACTCAAATAAGCAGGGGATCGTGGTCCAAAACGAAGAACTTTCTTCGGAAAGGCGAAAAGGGGAACCAGGTATCACACATCAGTCGCAGAAGAAGATCAAGGTATGTAAAAAGAGAAGTCACCTTCTGGTTGGTGATTCAATCGTAAGAGATGTTAATTTAGGAGAGGATAAGGAGGTTTTAAAAGAGGTCAGGTATCTGCCAGGTGCTACTGCCAGCAGAGACAAGAGGCGTATTCTTAAGATAGTCAAGAATGCAAGTAAGGACTGTGACGTTGATGCTATTATACATCTTGGCACTAATGATCTATCCCAGAAAGATGTACTTTCTGTGCAGAATGATTTCCAGAACTTGGGGTATGAACTTAATAGTATAGGTTGTAGGCTTATCTTTTCAGAGGTTTTACCTGTATATAAGGAACAAAAAGGGAAGGGCCAGCGTGTAGCAGAGTTTAATGTTTGGCTAAAGGAGTGGTGTAAAAGGGAAGGCTTTGGTTTTATTAGTCATGAAGCCTGTAGCTGGTCCAATGAAAAACTGTACAAAAGAGATGGGTTGCACCCATCCAAGAAAGGAACTGAGTTACTTGGCATTAAATTCACAGATTTTCTTGATAAACATTTAAACTGAAGAGCGGGGACAGAGAATTAATAGATACAGAACATCTCTGTCCCCAGCAAACTAAAATTCATAGGGTTATAAATGCATGTAACATAGATGTGTGTGTGGGTAAGATTATCACTCCTGCTGTCAAGCAAAACCAAGCATGTAATAGTGATTGTCATACCATGTGCATGAATCACACAAGTGGCAAGAAAATAGGGGCAGTCAGGCATAATACAGGTTATGTAGACAGTAAACACAAGGTCAATCAAAATGGACTCAAATGTCTATATACCAATGCACAGAGTATGAGGAATAAACAGGGAGAATTAGAAATTCAAGTAAAAGAGGGCAGATATGATATTATTGCCATTACAGAAACTTGGTGGGATGAAACTGACAAATGGAACATACAGCTAGAAGGATTTAAATTATTTAAAAGAAATAGACCAAATAAAAGAGGAGGTGGAGTTGCACTATATATAAGAAATAACTATGTCTCTACAGAAATAGAGCACAACAATAATGAGAACTATCTTGAATGCATTTGGGTCAATATTAAAGGTTGTGGGGGAAATGACATTGCCATAGGTCTATACTACAGGCCACCCAACCAAGCAGAGGAAGAAGATGAACTTTTTGCTAGTCAGCTAACTAAGGTATGTAGGAAGCACACCACAATAGTAATGGGAGATTTTAACTACCCTGACATCAACTGGGAAACAAACTCTGCACCAAGTGGAAGATCCAACAGGTTCCTAACAAACCTAGCAGACAACTTTGTTTTCCAAAAAGTAGAGAAGGAAACAAGGGGATCAGCCATACTGGACTTAATTCTCACTAACAGAGAGGAAATGATAGAAGGTGTTGAAGCCATAGGAACCCTGGGGGCAAGTGACCATGCAATATTGGAATTCAACATTATCCAAACACAAGTAGTAGAACAAAGTCAAACTAGAGTCTTGGACTTTAAGAAAGCTAATTTCAATAAACTTAGAGAGAGCTTGGGAAAAATTCCATGGATGAGAATCCTCGAGGGGAAAACAACTGAAGAAGCTTGGGAAATTTTGAAAAATGAGATTAGAAAAGCCCAGTCTAACACAATACCAATGAAGAAGAAAAACAACAGCTCCCAAAAGAAACCAGCATGGCTGCATAAACAACTATCTGACAAACTGAAAGACAAAAAAAGTAAGTATAAAAAGTGGAAGGAGGGGGACATAACTAAGGCAGAATATCAGCAAATAGCCCGAGCCTGTAAAGATGAAGTGAGGAAAGCTAAGGCTCACAATGAAGAAAGGCTTGCCACAAAAGTAAAAATTAACAAAAAAAGCTTCTTCCAACATGTTAAAAACAAGAAAAAAGTTAAGGAAACAATTGGTCCATTGCTAGGAGAAAGTGGCAAGAAGGTGACAAGCAACAGGGAGAAAGCAGAACTATTTAACTCATGTTTTGCATCTGTCTTTACACAAAGGGATAAAACAGTCCAACCTATCAAAAACAGCACCACAAAATTAGGAACACAAATTGAAATAGGGAAGAAAATGGTAAGTGAGCACCTGTCTACCCTAGATGAGTTCAAATCACCAGGACCGGATGGATTACACCCCAGAGTTCTGAAGGAACTAGCAGACGAGATCTCAGAACCACTGAATTATATCTTTCAGAGATCCTGGAACACCGGGGAACTACCAGAGGACTGGAAAAGAGCTGATGTGGTTCCCATCTTCAAAAAAGGGAAAAAATTAGATCCAGGAAACTACAGACCTATCAGCCTAACCTCAATACCAGGAAAGATTCTGGAAAAAATAATCAAGCAACGAATTTGCGAACACCTAGAAGCAAACAAAGTAATAGCCAAAAGCCAACATGGATTTGTCAAAAACAGATCATGCCAGACTAATCTTATTGCATTCTTTGATAATGTGACAAAATTAGTGGACCAGAGGAATGCCGTTGATATAGTTTACTTGGACTTCAGTAAGGCTTTTGATAAGGTAGACCATAACCTACTACTAGATGAAGTAGAAGAATGTGGGTTAGACAGCATCACCACCAGATGGATTGGTAACTGGCTGACCAACCGCACTCAACGTGTAGTTCTCAATGGAACTGCATCTACATGGAGGGAAGTATGCAGTGGAGTACCCCAAGGCTCTGTTTTAGGCCCAGTACTCTTCAACATCTTCATCAATGATTTGGATGAGGGAATAAATGGGGAACTCATCAAATTTGCAGATGATACCAAGCTGGCAGGAATAGCCAACACTCCAGAAGATAGGCTTAAGATACAGAAGGATCTTGACAAACTTGAACATTGGGCACTATCTAATAAAATGAAATTCAATGGTGAAAAGAGTAAGGTTCTACATTTAGGCAACAAAAACGGAATGCACAGGTACAGTATAGGTGATACCATACTCAGCAGTAGTAACTGTGAAAGGGATCTTGGAGTCCTAGTGGACAACCATTTAAATATGAGCCAGCAGTGTGCAGCAGCTGCCAAAAAAGCCAACACAGTTCTAGGCTGCATCAACAGAGGGATAGAATCAAGATCACGTGAAGTGTTAATACCACTTTACAAGGCCTTGGTAAGGCCACACTTGGAATACTGCATTCAGTTCTGGTCGCCACGATGTAAAAAAGATGTGGAGACTCTAGAAAGAGTGCAGAGAAGAGCAACAAAGATGATTAGGGGCCTGGAGTCTAAAACATATGAAGAACGGTTGCAGGAACTGGGTATGTTTAGCTTAAGAGAAAGAAGGACTAGGGGAGACATGATAGCATTATTCCAATATCTCAGAGGTTGCCACAAAGAAGAGGGAGTCAAACTATTCTCCAAAGCACCTGAGGGTAGAACAAGAAGCAATGGGTGGAAACTAATCAAGGAGAGAAGCAATTTAGAACTGAGGAGGAATTTCCTGACAGTGAGAACAATTAATCAGTGGAACAGCTTGCCTCCAGAAGTTGTGAATGCCCCAACACTGGAAGTCTTTAAGAAGATGTTGGATAGCTATTTGTCTGAAACGGTATAGGGTTTCCTGCCTAGGCAGGGGGTTGGACTAGAAGACCTCCAAGGTCCCTTCCAACTCTACTATTGTATTATTGTATTATTGTAATTATTCCTAATAAAAGGGTTTCGGGTTTATACTTTACTTGTTCCCCCGTAATTTCTTGTGCCCACTTCCAGATTCTTTTCCAGTATTTTTGCGATTCCGGGCATGTCCACCACATGTGGTAGTAGGTCCCTTCTTCTTTTTTACATTTCCAGCATATCGATTTCAGTGTTGGGTACATTTTTGCTAATCTTGTTGGTGGTAGGTGCCAACGATAAAACATTTTATATATATTATCTTTCAGTGTCGCTGATCTCGTTAATTTATAATTTATATTCCAAATTTTTTCCCAATCCGCTAGATCTATGTTATAACCAAAATTTTTGGCCCATGCTATCATACATCCTTTAACTATTTCTTCTTCTAAGTTTATTTCTAACAAATATTTATACATTTTCATTATAAATTTGTTTTCTGGGCCAATTAAGATTTTGTCTATTTGTTGCAATTCCGTATATATTCCATATTCTTTTATATCTTTTTTATATCTTGATTGTAATTGGAGGTATGGCCACCAATCTATATTGATATTATTCTCTTTTAGTTCTTGGTTCGTTTTCAAATTACCTTGGTTATCTAATATTTCACTATACCTAACCATTTTTGATAAATCTAGCGTATTGGGGTGTATCATGGCTTCCGTGGTGGAAAGCCATGCCGGTATTTTCATATAGTGTTTTGCTTTAATTTTATTCCAGACTTGAATTAATGCTTCTCTAATGTAATGTCTATGGAAATATTTTTGCTTCTTTTTACTCTCTTCCCATAAGAAAAAGTGCCATCCTGTTTGTAGGTCGTGGCCTTCTATTGCTAATATTCTTTTGTTTTTTAGATTTATCCAATCTTTAATCCAAATTAGTGCTGCTGCATTGTAGTAGAGTTCCCAGTCAGGTAGTCCCATACCACCTCTGCTTCTATCGTCCTGTAATGCTTTCAGTTTTATCCTAGCTTTTTTCCCTTGCCAGATGAATTTTAGTATTATTTTATTCAATTCAGTAAAAAAAGTTTTCTCTAGTTTTATGGGGATCGTTTGAAATAGATATAGGACTCTTGGTAATATGTTCATTTTTATAGTTGCTATTTTCCCTAATAGCGATAGTTGTAGTTTCCCCCATAATTCTAGGTCTTTTTTTATTTGTTGCACTAATTTTGTGTAATTATTTTCTTTTATGGTTGAGCACTTTGCAGTTAGCCATATTCCTAAATATTTGACTTTCTTTACTACCTGGAGTCCTATTGTTTTTTCTAATTCTTTGTTCTGTTTTTCCTTCAGATTTTTGGTTATTATTTTAGTCTTTTCTCTATTAATTTTTAGTCCTGCCACATTTCCATATTTTTCTAGTTCTTGCATTAACCTGTTCCCTGTTTCTAATGGATCTTCTATGATAAATACTAAGTCATCTGCAAAGGCCTGTATTTTGTATTCTTCCTTTTTAGTTTTGGTTCCTCTTATTTCCTGGTTTTTTCTAATTCGTATCAGAAGGCTTTCTAGCGTCAGAATAAAAAGCAGAGGTGATAGTGGGCAGCCTTGTCTCACTCCTTTCGTTATTTCAAAAGACTCTGTATTCTCCCCATTCAATAGTATGCTTGCCTTTTGGGTGGAGTATATTGTTTCTATTAATTTTTCAAATTTATTTCCTAGATTCATATTTTTAATTTGTTGTTTCATGTATTGCCAATTTAAATTATCGAATGCCTTCTGTGCATCCAGGAATACAAGTGCCACTTGTTTCTCTGTATGCACCTCATAGTACTCCAAGATATTAGCAATTATTCTGGTATTATTTCTAATTTGTCTTGTTGGGAGAAATCCATTTTGATCTGGGTGTATGTAATCATTTAGTAATCTTTTTAGTCTCTCCGCTATTATTGTTGCAAATATTTTGTAGTCCACATTCAGCAACGAGATTGGCCTGTAATTTTGAATTTGGTTGTGGTCTGTACCTTCTTTATATATTAACGTAATGTATGCTTCCCTCCATGTGTTTGGTATTTTTGCTTTCGTCAATGTTTCGTTGTACATCTCCAACATTAGGGGTTCTATTGATTCATTCAGCTCGTTTATTGTTTTGTACCATTCTGCTGGGAATCCATCTGGACCTGGTGTTTTATTATTTTTCTGTTTTTGAATTGCCTGTGTCAGTTCAATATTTGTTATTTGTTTCGTTAGCATTTCTTTCATCTCTTCCGGTATTACTGGGGGTTCTTCTTTGTTCAAATATTCTTGTATTTGTTTGTCATCTACTTGTTCCCCCTTGTATAACTTCTCGAAATATTTATGTACAATCTTTTTTTTCCCTTCCATTGTGTGTTGTAATTCACCCGTTTCCTCTTGGAGTTGATATATTAGTTTTTTTTCTCTTTCTTTTCTCAATCTATAAGATAACCACCTTCCTGGTTTATTTGCTTGTTCAAAAAAATTTTGTTTCGTTAGTTTTAAGTGTTTTACTATTTCTTCCTGGACTAGTATGTTTAATTTGTGTTTCGCTAGCATCCAATCTTTTCTAATTTTGTCACTTTGTGGTTTGTTTTGGAGTTCTTTTTCTAGGTTCTCAATTTCCTTCTCTAATGCTTTCTGTTGTGCCCATTTTTCTTTATTTCTTTTTGCTGAATAAGCTATAATGATTCCTCGTATGTAGGCTTTCATGGTATCCCATAGGTTTTGTATTGATGTCTGTTCTTTTGTGTTTTCTTTGAAAAATAGTCCCAACTCACTCTTACACTTTTGGATAAATTCTTTTTCTTTTAATATTTGCAGGTTTAATGTCCATCTTCGTCTAGTTTTTTTTTTCCCTTTCCAGATTATTTTAATGGGGTTATGGTCTGCCCAGGTGTTTGGTAGTATTTCAATTTTATATACTTCTGCCCCGATTTCCTTATTCATCCATGCCATGTCGATCCGTGACCAAGATTGGTGTGGATTTGAGTAAAAGGTAAATTGTTTTTTATTTGGTTCCATTTTTCTCCAGATGTCTATTAGATTTAACTCTTCCATCATCTCCATACACGTTGTTGGTAATACTTTTTTTTGTTTTTGGTTTTTTTGTCACTTACATAGTCTATTTTGCTATCTACTATGGCATTATAGTCTCCTATTATACAGATGTTTTCCCCTCCAATTTCTCTGATTTTTTCATGTAATTTTTTATAGACATTTTTCTGGTCTTCGTTTGGGGCATAAATTGCTACCAGCAATATTGGTTTTTGGTTTATCCATATCTCTAAGATTAATATTCTTCCCCTTGGATCTGCATAGATTAAGCTTGCCTTTATTCTCTCTTTAACATAAATTGCTAATCCTTTTCTTTTTTCTTCTGCCGATGCTGTATATAATTTCCCCAATTTCGGACATTCTAAGTATTTTATGTCTTGTTGTTTGATATGTGTTTCCTGTAGACATATTATGTCTGCTTTTTGTTTTATTAATTTTGCCCAGATGTGTTTTCTTTTTGTTAGTGAATTTAAACCATTGACATTTACAGATAGTAGTTGGATTTCTTCCTCCATTTTCCTAGATCTCTACTTGTCCTTATTTTTATTTGTCTCTAGTTTCTTTTTGACTTCTTGTTTTTGGTCTTACTTCTTCTTCTTTCTGTTGTTCTTCCTCTTCCCTGCTACGTCCTCCCTGTCTTCCCTCCCTTGCCTTTTGTTGTCTTTCTTCCCTTCTTCTATATTCTATTTCCTCTTCTGTGTTTTGTTTCTCTTCTGGATACATTAATTGCTCGTATAATTCCTGTGCTTTTTCAAGGTTGTCAATTTTAATTCTCTTCTCCTGCCATGTTACTAACATCCCTTCTGGTATTAACCATCTAAATAGTATCTCCCTCTTAATTAATTGCGTGGCCAAGAATTGGTAGTCTCTTCTCTGTTCCCTCACTCTTCGTGGGATTTGTTTTAATATTAGTATCTCCTTCCCCTCGTACATCATCGGTTCTTCTCTTGTTATTTTATATAGTATGTCTCTTACTTTTTTCCTCGCGAACCTGATGTGCACTTCTCTGGGTAGTCGATGTTTCCTCGCATAATTGGTGGTAACTCTATAAATGTCGTCGAGTTCATTTATGATCTCTTGTTTATCTGTGTTTAAAGTTTCTGCAATTAAGCCAGACATTATCGTAGTTAGGTCTTTACCTTTTACCTCTGTCACATTCTGAAAGCGGAGGTAGAAAGCTGCACGGTCCATCTCCATGTGAATAAGCGATTCCTCTAGATTTTTATTTGATGCTTTCATTTGTTGTTCAACCTGGTTTATTTTTGTTTCTGTCTGTTCTGTTCTTTTTTCTACTTCTTTTATTAATTGTTCATTCTTTCCCAGAGCTTGTTGTATAGTTTCCATTTTATCATCTAATTTCTGTATATCTTTCTTGACTTCATTTTTCATTTCACACATCTCTGCTTTCATTTCATTCATATCTATTTTCATTTCATTCATATCTTTTTTCATTTCATCATGGTTTTTTGTTGCTGTTTCTTGGAATTTTAGCATAGTTTCTTGAATGGTTTGCAGCACTGTCTGTATATTTTCAGTATTTGACCCCACATTTGTTTTTTCTGTTTCATTCATTTCTTCTGTTGGCCCTTTGGATGTTGGGGGGGCCGGCGAACCCCTTGTTGTTGGGTTTATTGCAGGGTTGATGTTCGTCTTTTTTCCACTTCTAAGTGCTGTTGATGTTATATTTGCCATTTCTCTTATAGTTTTATCTTGTTCTGAAAGTATCTTGTATATATTGTCCCAAACTGGCATTCAATCTTTCCCCCACCTTCTTTTTTTTTTTAGTATATCCGCATTAATCTTAGTATACTATATAAATTTTAAGTAATACAGTATAATAATAATAATAATAATAATAATAATAATAATAATAATAATAATAATAATAATAATAATAATAATAATAATAATAATAATAATAATAATAATAATAATAATAATAAAATAATAATAATAATAAAATAATATCTAGAGGTGTTGGGAGAAGGGGTTATATAGGCAGGGAGGGAGGACTGGGGAGAGTCTCAATATTTGTTCATTTTAACATTTACAGTGCTATATTTAAGTACTTAAATGCTTAGATTGTTTCTTAATAATGTTAAATTTAAACTTATTTAAATGGTTGTGGCATATATAGCTAGTAATTGCCACCAGGATTCACACTTACTTATTTATGGTTATAGCAATGTAGCAATAAATATATATATAAATAAAGCTATTTGTCTTAAATATTGATTAATTTAAATATTTGGTTATAAAGATTATAACAATTGTATAAAGTTAATATAGACAGTTCATTCACCACTTTTTCCTCTGTGTTTCTTTAAGTTTAGAGCTTCTTTAAATTATTTTAAGTTCTTTTCAAGTCCTTTCTTTCAACTTTGCTCAGATACTCGGGCTCTTCTAAGTTGTTACAATGTTGCGATTTCGTCAGCTTTCTCTTCCGCCTTGATACTTTGTTGATCTATAATTAATGGCTGTCTGCTGCTGTTCCCCGGTCTAGCACGATCTTTCAAAGTCTCCTTCTGTCTCCTTTCTCCTGCTACCCGAGTCCACAGTAGCCTCAGCCAGATCGTATTTCTTTCCCCTCGTTTCTGTTCGGGCTCCTTTTAAACTTTAAAGTGTCGCTCTCACCTCTTTCAGTGGCCTTTTTGATGGGGTTTTCACACCAGATCTCTGGAGTCTCCCTGTTTGCCCGTTCTCCTCTATAGTTTAGGTACGTCTTTTCCCAGCCTGTAGCTCTCCGCTGTTTTCACTTGTATCAGGCATTGCAACAATGTAGCAAAAGTTGATTCAATTCTCTTCCTTCCTTCTTCTATTTGGTGGTTTGCCGAGGCTTCAGGTCCACCATTCAGTGCAGCAAGCGGCGAACGTTTACATGCTGGGTTAAAAAGGGTATCCCCAGTCGTAATGGGCGATCGCCTTCTGCCTCGTTCGTTCTGGGGTATCCCTACTTCTCCGCTTCACCCTACAAGCTCAGCGTATCCCCCTGGGGGATCCTCCAAGCGTGTATATCGGGGTTCGAAAAGCAGAGCCCTGCTTTCTTCCCCCCACTCGCCTCCACGTCACCACCGGAAGTCCATTTATTTATTTATTCACATTTCTAAACCACCCCCTCTCCCAAAAAGGGACTCTTCTTCTAATTGCCTTTAGAATAGGCACCCACGCATTGCTTCCAAAATCTCTTAAATGTGCCAGAGATGGCTTTCTTCCATATAGCACTGCATATGGAGTATTATTAATGGAGGAACTCCACATCCTACTGATTTAATAATTACCAGTCAACATGGCTTCACACTAATATGATCTGCTCAGACCAGAATCCTTCAACATTTGTAAATGTGGTCTGAAACCCTTGCTTGTCTAAACTAGAGACACTTAGCAAATTATGCTCCATTTCAGGCACACATAATATATTATTAAACCTCTTTTCCAGATGTGGAATTTGCAAATTGCCTCTTCCAATGACTTAAGCCTTCTGGCCATTTGCCAAGGCTACTGCATCTCCAGCTGCTGGATCCATTCTGTAAAACAATTTAGAATTATTAACAATTGTTTGACTTGCACCACTGTCTGTCAACCGTTTGTCTCTGCTATTGCAATAGCTGACTTTTGCCACAACAGCCTGTCAATCTGTAGCTTTTCTTCCTTGCGAATAGCTTTTCCTTCCCAAACAGTCCTTCTTAAAATGTGTAGTTTCGCCACAAATGAAGCACCACCTCTGTTGCTGGGCTGTAATCTGATCTCTACTGCTGCTTTTTTCTTCTCTGGAGAGAGCCAGTCTGTGGAATTTTCTGCTGCTCTTATCTCTTTGCTCCTTGGGCCCCCACCTCAGAAATTTTTCTCATGGCTTTTTTCATAATGACATTTTTGCTTCTCAGCAATCAAACAAACCTTTAAAGCCTCCAAACCCAGTTCCTGCTCTGGTTTGCATTCGAACACTGCAGAAACAATGCCCCACATTTCATCAAAATTGTTTAACACCCACATCACTTTCTCAGCTTCAGAGAACTGCAATCAATGCTGTTTCAACTCCACATATAAAGTTTGCATTTTTACAAAATGGTGTTCCACAGATTCCCCTGATTGCAAACAGGCTCTCTATAAATGTCTTGATAATTGCAAAATATTGCATGCAGACATATTCACATGCACACCTCAACTTCAACCAGTCCTTTGCAGTCTTTAAATCAGCTACATTAATAAACTGTTCATCTTCTAAACAAGATTATATCAGCAATTGTTCAGCAGCTGCAAAAGCTCCCTGTGGTGGATTAATAACAATACCCTACAGATCCCTAGCCTTGAGGAAACATTCCTTCTTTGCAGCCCAAATAATATAGTTCTTCTGTCCCAAACAAGGCACAGAGTTTTCCTAAAATGCAACAGCAGCCATCCTGCAATCTTTCTCTGCCTTGATTCTCTTTTTTTTTAAACAAAGTTTTATTGGTTTTTTAATATTTTACAAAGGGAAAAGGTATGGGAAAGATTACAAATTTTGGCAGCCGCGAAATGTGGTAGGTGCACCCCTCCCTCCAGACTCATAGTATACATTTGCATAAAGTTCAAATATTACATAATAGCATATAGTCAGTGTGGTAAATTCAATTGGTAATTTCGGTCAGTTTATATCACATGGATTTTCTTACTCATTTGTGTGATCTGAGCTTTCTTAGTGTCGCCCCATCTCCCCCCGTTGGCAGTGCTCTGGCCCCTCCCATGTCTTGTATATCTACTGAAGTGTCTTCTGGTTTTTCTAGGAGTAGTTTATTTTTTTCCATAAAGGCCTGCGCCTCTATGGGTGTATTAATTCTAACTCTTGTCTCCTCCCAGAATATTAGCATACCTTCAGGCAGTAACCATCGAAACCACACCCCCTTCTGGTATAGTTTATTCGCCAATTGCGAATAAAATTTTCTTTTCTCCCTCACTTTCTTGGGGATCTGTTTCAGAATGGTTATCTCCTTATCTTTGTATGTCAAGGCTTGCCCCCTTTGTGCATTCAGGATTTCATCTCTTGTGCTTTTCCTAAGAAATTTAATGTGTACCTCCCTGGGGACATTGTGTGTTCTAGCGTAAGCTGAGTTCACTCTATAGGCCAGGTCTATTTCCCACCCCATCTGTTGTTTTTCCTTCTGAATATACTCAGCCAAAATGGTTGTCATGATGTCCCTTATGTTTTCATCATCTGTCTCCATCACGTTCTGAAATCTAAGATAAAAAGACATTCTCTCAAACTCTATTTTCATTTGTTGGGTGTCAAGTTCTTTGTTTCCCCTCTGCACACCCTCTATCCCCCCCCCTCATCTCAGCCGCCCCATCTTCCAAAAGATCCAGTCTCTGTGAGTTCTTATTAATTTTATCCTGGTTCTCTTTAATTTCTTCTTTCATCTCCTTCAATTGTCTCTTGTCCCTGTAGAATTTGTTGAAACATTTGATGAAACTCCAGGTCCGTAGATTTAGGTTGCTGGAGGTTGCAGATGTTGGGGCAGAGGCAGCAAAGCCTAACTTTCCAGGAGGTGGTCTTTTAGATGCCATTGTTTATAAAGTAAAGAGTCCAGTCAGTATAAAGAAGGATCAGTCAGAGGGGTGGAACAGCCAAGAGAGTCCAGGAGACAGAGAGTCCAGGCACAGGGGAGTTTTCTAATCACCCTGGCAAAAGAGCAGACGTTTTTCACTCCAGGAGGTTCAGAAGCAAACAATCCACAAGAGAATTATCCAAGTAGCACGGAGACAAAGACCGGAAGCCTGAAGCTAAAAGGTGGAGTCAAGTTTCACATTTCATGAAGACAACGGAAGTGTGCCATCTTGCCCTGCCAACTTCGGATATTGAGGCAACAAATAAAGTTTTCAAAGTTCAAAGTTCCCAGGGCTTCCAGATCTCATTGTCTTAAAACTTAAAAGTTTAAATCTGAAAGTCCATTTAGTAGGGGTGTGACATCTTTGCTTTGGCTCTCCCCCTCCTCCTTCCCTTGGGGCTGAGAGCTCACTTGTTTCCAGCCGCTTGTCCAAGGGGGGGGATCCCCCTCCCCTCCAGCCGCACCTCTCCAAATCAAGCCAAAAATTCAAATTTGCACAGCTGACAGATTTTAAAGTTGGTAATAGGAATGAAGGAAGTCTACACCTCACTGCTCCACCGCTGCATCCTTCAGCTTTCTTTTTTCACTCCGAACAGCCTCTCAGCGAAGATGCCCACGCGTCCTCCAATCTGCTCCCCAGTGCCTTGGGCGCGCAGGGGACCTCCTGCCGGCCGCCGCCGATACAGGGATCCCCGCGATGCCACCCCTCCGGCAGGACGCCTCTGCAGGGCGTCCTGTGCCCCCCAAGAAGTGGGGAAGCCCACCAGGGAGCCGGAGCGAGCAACAAGTTGCCCGTCGCCGTCAGCCGCCGGAACCGGAAGTCTGCCTTGATTCTCTTTTAACACAGGCAGTTTTCACAGTTCAGTCTTTCTGTGTGCTCTGGGCTCATAGCCTGTCAGAGTTTCTTTCAGAAAAATCAAATCCAGAAAGCACACACAGATAACTAATTCAGCTGGATTCATTAAGTTCTTTATACACATAATAACAGGTGAATAAATGTAGAATACCAATAGTAGATTCTTTCAATGTGGAAGAAGTTACAAGCAGAACACAAGCAGGAGAGAACTGCTTAATTTCAGAGTTCAAAACAGACAAAAGTCTTAAGTCCAGACAAGTTTACTTCTCAGAGCAGCAGACACAGAGCTCAGAGCTTACAGACTAGTTTCAATTTCAATTCTCAGCTAAGCCACACCCAGACTTCAAGCTTCTGTTTCCAAAACAGTCCTCATGGGCTGACCCAGTTGCTATGCCTATTCATTAGTTGATCTATTCCAGTCTATGAATATTCATACTCTAACGCAGTGCCAATGTTCTGGAGCACAATATCCAATTCTTCAGAGGGAGCTCCATTTCAATTAACTAATAGGGCTTCATAAAATAGTGTTTGACTCTCACAGGATACAAAACTGAAACAAGTGCCTTGTTTTAAATGCCTGAGATTTATGTTGCATTATTCTGAGATCTGACATACACCTATTTCTGAGGTTGTGCTGAATGCTGTATCAATCATTTGTTTTTATCTAGAGAAGTTCTGTATGCACCAACTATTTTGAAACTATTTTGAATATGCTGGCATATGTCCTTTGTAAAGCATACTTAAATCCAAGTGTAAACTATAAGAATTTGGACAAAGTTCAAGCTGTTTTTTTAATAAAGTTATTTCAGGTAACAAAATGTGTGCTAATGCTGCTCTACATTTGGAGATTGGCATCTTAAAAACAATGGCATGGTATGTACCTTCAGATATTGACTAAAATGATGTTTCAACCCCAAGATTTGGTACACATATATTTTCCTACCTTTGTAGGTTGTACATGGAGGCAGTCACAAGTTCAGAGTTATAATCAATATGCAGAACTTTATTTGTTGTTTTTCTTCCCCTCCCCCACTTGCAAAGCACTATTAAAAAAATACAAGACAGCAACACAGTAGAAAATATACCATATTTTTCAGAGTATAAGATGCACTGGAGTATAAGACGCACCAAGGTTTTGAAGAGGCAAATTTTAAAAAAGTAGGTAGGTAGATAGAGGGATAGAGAGGGAGAGAAAAAGAGAGAAATACAGTAAGTGTGATGATTTAATACAATATAAAAGCAGACAGCAAGGAGCTTGAACCAGAGGCTTGTCTTTACTCAGCAGCAGCCATTTTACAACAACTTCCTGCCCCCAGATCACATGACTAGAAATGTTAACTGTTTCCCAACATGCATAAAGAACTAGGCATAACAATTGAACTTGAGATATAACATAAAGTATACACATCATTACATCTTCCCTCTTAAGTATAAAACATCTAATATGATACAAAGTCTTTCCATATTTTTGGTTTAATAGCTTGACCATAGCAAGAGAAGGTAACCACTGTCTTATCATGAAGTGGGATTGCTGTCAAGTTGAGAGTCACTCCCAGCATTGTCATATGCTGATACACCTATGTTATCTTTGGTGTCCCCGGTAGACTATGTATCCACATTCAGGAATTCTGTGCCATCATGCGTTTGCGCTTCATTTTCTTTGTTATTTGCTTCTTCTGATGATGTATCAGCAGTAGTGTCTGGATGAAGCTGACGCCTGTTTCTTCTCAGTTGCTGTCCACACTTGGTTTCAACTACATATGATTTGGGTGAATTGGCTTCTGTGACAATTCGAGCAGGATCCCATGTTCTCCCAGTGACTCTGCGTCTCACAGCTTGGTCAGCAGACAGTGGATGAAGAGACTTGGTAGATTTATCAAAATATAGTTTTTGCTTTCTCATGTTTATGATCCCCTGAGCTGTTACCCACTCATATGGGATAGAATGAGGCTGCAATTTATGTGGTGCAGTAGGCACGGTGGTCCTCATGTGTTCTTCCCATTAGCAGCTGTGCAGGTGAGCATAAACCCTCAATGGGTGTTGCACGATAGTTTAACAGGCCTAAGTACACATCCTGCTCTGATGATTGTGCTTTCTGTATAATGGAACTGGCTATGCCAACATACTTCTCTGCTAGGCTATTGGCCATGGATGATAAGGGCTTGTTGATTTGTTCCAGATTCTCCATTCACACAGGAAGCACTGGAATTAGCACATGAGAATTGTGGCCCATTGTCAAAGACAAGTTCTTCACACACTACATGTCTTGAAAGTATTGTCTTAAAAGCTGTTAATGCTTTTAGACTTCCCAGCTGCGCTAGTTCAAAGTATTTGCTGTAGTTACTACCATCAGATAGTGGATGTCTTCAAAATGAAAAATACCTGTAGCCAGTCTCTGTCATGCCCGTGAAGGAGCATTCCATGGTGTGTTCTTTCGCATTGTTTTTTTTTTTAATGTCTGGCAGGTGTCACACTTCTTCACGTGTTTCAATATCAGAATCCAAATTAGGCCAGTAAACCACCTCCCATGCTCTGTGCTTACACAGAGTAATGCCCAAATGTCTCTGGTGGATTTGTTCCATTATTTCTGCCTGCTGTGACTTAGGAATAAGAATACGGTCACCCATTAATATGGTAACCTTATCTTTCACAGGCCAGAATTCCTGCAACTCAGGACACAGCTTCTTGCATTTTTCTGGCCAGCCATTGCACATGACATGAGTTAGTTTCTTTAGTACTTTATCCTGTCTGGTGTCTTGTCTTATCTTCTCTAGCTGTACATCTGATATTAGCATGTTCACTAGTACTGTATGTACCTGCTCTTCCAACTCAGGTTCATCCCTGGCTTCATGTCCTTCTGGAAACACCCTTGACAGACTATCTGCCATAGGAATTTCCTTTCCAGGCTTATACTTCACTGTGAGATCGTACTGCTGCAATTTCATAATCATTCGCTGCAAGCTTGGAGGAGTAGAGGCTAGTGGTTTTTGTAGTATGTACTCCAATGGTTTGTGGTCAATTTCCACAACGACTGGGTGACCATATATGTACTGGTGAAATTTCTCACATCCATTCACAATGGCCAGCATCTCTTTCTCAATTTGACATAATTGGCTTGTGTCGTGGTCAGTGCACGTGATGCGTATGCCACAGGATGTCGTTGAGACAGTACAGCACCTAACCCAAACTGGAATGCATCCACTAGAAGCACAGTGCCAGCATTTACGTCAAAATATTTCAGCATTGGCCCTGGATGTTTAATGAACAGTTTCTTCACTTTGTCAAAAGTCTTTTCCATTTTTGCATCCCAATACCAAATAGCATCCTTTTGAAGCAATGCATGAAGGGGTGCTGTTTGTTGAGCAAAGCCCTAAGAGAATTTGGATAGGTAATTGAAAATGCCCAATGATGTTTCCAGCTCCTTTCTGGAGGTTGGGGCCTTCATGTTAAGAACTGCTGTAATCTTCTTTGGATCAGGCTTCAAGCCCTCTTTGGTTAGTAGGTGTCCAAAATATGTCACTTCTTCTACCCCAATTTGCATTTTGTTTGAATTGAGTTTGATTTTTCTCACGACATCGATTGAGCAAAGCAGTAAGGTTTCTGTCATGCTCTATTTGATCCTTTCCATAGACCAACAAATCATCAACTATTACTTCAACACCCTGTAGACCAGTAATCAGTGCGTGTGATTTCTTTTGAAATATTTCCTGTACAGATGCTATACTGAAAGGTACTTTTGTGAAGTGCCATCGACCCACAGGGGAGTTGAAAGTGGTGAGGTAACTGCTGGCTTCATCAAGACGCAATTGCCAGAAACCAGACTGGGCATCTAGTACACTGAACACTGTTGCTCCTACTAGCTTGTGTGCTATGTCCTCTATGGTGGGGAGTTTGTAGTGTTTTCTCATTATTATTTTGTTCAAATCATGTGGGTCAATGTATATGCGAATTGCACCTGTGTTCTTCTTCTCCACCACAACCATAGAACTGACCCATTCCGATGGTTCAGTGACCTTCTTTATTACTCCCAGCTTCTCCATCCTACTGAGTTCCTGTCTAACTTTATCCACAAGAGTTAGTGGTATTTTCCTTGGGGCATGAATGACAGGCTGTGCACCCTCTTTTATATGTTTGTGGCTTATACCTGGGAGGCATCCCAGGCCCTTGAATAGATCATAGTACCCACGTTTAATGTCAGCCTCCATCAGACCTCTACCATCCATAGTCATTATGATCTTCACAAGTCCAATCTTTTTCTTGTTTTGAGACAGCTGGGGCTTGTGTTTCTATCACAAACAATTGTAAAACCTTTTCAGATCCCTTGTAAGAGCATTTTGCATGACAGTGACCCATTACTTTCAGCTTTTCACCACCATATCCCATTAATTTCGGTAAGTCCAGAGTCTCTAAGGGGGATTCGTTCCTGAAGTGTTCCAAGTATATGTGGCGTGGCACACAATTTACTTGTGCTCCAGTATCTATTTTGAATGTGACTGGAGTTTTGTTAGAACCTATCGGTAATGTTACATTTGCTTCATCTGCAGACTGATGTGCTTTCTGTACCGCTGCAAGATATATCGGGGAGCAGTCCGAGTCTGACCCTGCATTGTCATCATTGTCCTCTATGGCATGTACAGCCCATGTTTGTGACCTTCTGGTTTGTGAAGACAGTTTACACACCCTGGCAAAGTGTCCTCTTTTCTTGCATATTTGCCCCCTTGCAGGACTATTTTTATGGTGCGTGTTTCCACAATATCCACAAGCTGCTTCTCTGTTACTTGTCCCAGTGCCATAGGTGCCTTGTGGTCCTTTGTATGCCCTTTCTTGACCATATCTACTGCTTTGAGTTTCTATAGCATTGATCTGGTGCTGTGTTCCTTCCAGTACCTGCATGTCCTTTTGTGATATTTCATATGCTCTGGCAATCCTTATGGCTTTCTCAAGATTTAAGTCTTCTTCCTATAGCAGTTTTTCCTGAACTTCCTTAAACTTACTGCCCATCAGAATACGGTCTTTAATCATATCTCCAGCATCATGAAAAGCACAGTCTTTGGCAAGCAAGCACACACAGCTGTGTCACCTATTCATCCACAGATTCACCTCCACACTGATTCCTCTAATAAAACAGTTTTCTATGCACTGTGGCGTTTTTCCTTGGGTTGCAGTATGCTTCAAACTTTGCAAACAGTACCTCTGTTTTCTTTTTGTCCTCTGCAGTGATCTCCCCACTTGCTTGCCAGGCTCTGCACATATCACGTCCTTTCTGTCCCACACATATCAGAAAGTGTGATGCTTTCTGCTGATCAGTCTATTTGTCTGCATCCGGTCCTGCAAACACAAGCTCTATCAGTCCCTCCACTTTGACCAGTTTTCAGATATGTTCCCTGACTCCAAATCCAGGGAAGGAATGCTGTTTGCTGCCATGACTCTTCTCACCCCACTCCTGGTACCATGTGATAATTTAACACAACATAAAGGCAGACAGCAAGGAGCTTGAACCAGAGTTTTGCCTTTACTCAGCAGCAGCCATTTTACAACAACTTCTGGCCTTCAGATCACAAGACTAGAAATGTTAACTGTTTCTTAACATACATAAAGAACTGGGCATAACAATTGAACTTTAGATATAACATAAAGCATAGACATCATTACAGTAGGTAGGTAGGGAGAGAGAGTAGTTAGTTAGTTAGTTAGTTAGTTAGTTAGTTAGTTAGTTAGTTAGTTAGTTAGTTAGGTAGGTAAATAAAGGGATAGATAGAGAGAGAGAAATAGAGAGAGATAGAGAAATAGAGAAATACAGTAGGTAGGTAGGAAGAGAGAGAGTTTGTGTAGGTAGGGAGGGAGGTAGAGGGATAGAGAGAGAGAAATAGAAAGAGAGAGAGAAATACAGTAGATAGGAGGGAAAGAGTAGGTAGGTTGGTAGGTAGAGGGATAGAGAGAGAAAAATGGAGAGAGGGGGAGAGAAATAAAGTAGATAGGGAAGGAGGGAGAGAGTAGGTAGGTAAGCAGGTAGATAGAGGGATAGAGAGAGAGAGAAATACAGTAGGGAGGAAAGGAGGGAGAGAGAGAGTAGGTAGGTATGTAAATGTTTCCAGGTGTATTTAACTATGTGCTGGAGAAGGAAATCGCTGACAATGTGCAGCACCTAAGACTTTGTTTCTGCTGGCACAGCACTTGATCCATCTAATTCTCATCAATCAGTTAAAGAGCTTTCCCCCAAAAAAGTTTTTGCACTCTGCAAACCTCCCAAAATGGCCCGTTTTCCACAAAAACGGGCCTGTTTTTTAAAAAAAGGCAAGAATAGCCTTTGGGGGGCTTGCAGAGTGCTCCTGGGGGGGAGGCACAGAAACGAGCAAAAAATGACCCATAATGCAGAAGAATCCCATGTGCAACTTCTTTTGGTTGATAAAGATCCCAAGATAGCCCATGCTGTTATTGTAGGCTTTACATTGGTAGCATGTAGAATTTCTGTGTTGCTGACACTAAGTAGGTTATGCTATAGGCCTTTTTATCATGCATGTTTCTTTGTAATTTCTATTATTTATAATATTTTTATTTATTTACTTTGATGATTTCTGGGTCAGTGACCTATAAAAATTAGACTTGACTAGATTTGATCAGGATCAGTGAAAACAGCAACACTGAATTTCAGATTCCATTTTTGCAAGCTAATGGTAAAGTTTTTTTCTCATTTGTATCTGCTTCTTAATGTTCTCCTGGTAAGTATCTGTTTTCCTCCAGGTATTTCCTGCCATTTTGATGCTTGAATGTTCACCTTCATTATTTCCTGTTCCTTCTGGCATAACTTATAGTTCTTTTTTCACTGTCAACTATTCTCCCAGCTTGTAAAATACCACATTTCTATTCCCTGCTGAACATATATTGCTGTGGCGAAACCTCTCAAGCACCCCTGAAGCACCTGTCCTTCAGTTGACAATCAACAATAACAGTAGCAATGAAATATGTGTGTGAAAGAAAGACAGATTATTGCTTCAGTTTATCCATCTTTAAAACAGGAATGTAAAACATGACTGTTCTTGAGAAAAACGCTGCTGACTGGGCAATATGACTGAGTACTGATGATGTTACCTAAAGTAAATCTAGGCATTGTGAGTGAAAGAAAGAAGCAGTTAATTAAGATGAGAACATATTAAAATTTAAATGATGAATAATGCGAAAAGTGTCTGGCGGCAGGGGACCAAACAAATGAGGTACTCAAAAAACTAGACAATATTCAATTTTAAGGCTATGCCTGTTAGAGGGAGAACATGAGGACAAAAAAGACATGTTCTGCTTTTGTTCACCATCTGATAACCTTATGCAACTTAACTTACAACTGCTGGTATTTGTACCTACTAGTACTAGAACAACAGACACCCATCGTATGGTACAACAACAGACCAATCAGCTTGATATCAATACCTGGAAGATCTTGAAAAAGATAATCAAGCAACAAGTCTGTAGAGATTCTCAGTCATCCAGATCATAGTTGTGCTTCAATGACCTTCTAAAAGGATGCAAATTACCAGCTGTCTGCAAGGAATATAAATCCATTCCCCATTATCCTGTCACACTGAAGAAGCTTCTTGGATGAGAAGCAAAACATCTTCAAAAGAAAAAAGAAAGTCCAGCTGCTTCCTGAAAAAGCACCTTTGGGACAACTATGACCTGGATGACTGAGAACCTCTACAGACTTTTAGCTATACATTTTGGGATG
>NW_028113412.1:0-24457 GCF_964273705.1 Natrix helvetica
TATTTGCATTTCCCCTTTTGCCTATAGAGCAGGGGTGTCCAAACTTGGGAACTTTAAGACTTGTGGACTTCAACTCCCAGAATTCCCCAGCTGGCTGGGGAATTCTGGGAGTTGAAGTCCACAAGTCTTAAAGTTCCCAAGTTTGGACACCCCTGCTATAGAGCCAGCTACATGACCCCTACATGACCTTCTAGAAATCAAGAAGGTATAACAAAACTCACCCACTCTCAACTCCATTTTGTCAGCTGTCACAGAACAACATACATGTCCATCAATAAACTTTCTTTCCAATCAGCTTCCGTTTTGTTTCCGGCGTCTTTCTCCCAAAATCGAACTGAACCAGATGGATTTTTCTTCCAACACTCATGGCAAAACCATTAACATTTAAAGTGTCTTTCTTGCATTCTCAAGGAATACTTTCAAGTTTCTTGCAGGAAAGGGCTCAGAAAAAGTGAGCCCATCAGAAAATGAAACCTCAATGATCTATCCCAGTGATGGCGAACCTTTTTTGGCTCATGTGCCAAAAGCGGGGAGAGCGCAGGGAGGTCGTGCACGGGCATGCCACACCCATAAAGCTATGCGCACAACCCCAGCATGCATGCACACAGACGTTTTTGGTGTGCCTTTTTCACCCTCCCCAGGCTCCAGAGGCTTTATAGGAGTCTGGGGAGGGTGAAAAGAGTTCAGGAACGGACTTCCAGTTTGCTCGTAGCGCCGGTTTTAGCCCTCCTGAGCCTTCAGGGACCTTCCGGAGGCTTCCCTGAAGGCCCCAGAAGGCAAAAAACGACCCTACGAGCAAACTGACCCAGTTTGTCTGTAGGGCCGTTTTTCGTCCTCTGGAGCATTCAGGGGCCTTCGGGAGGCTTCCCTAAATGCTCCAGAGGGCTAAAACCGGCCCTACGAGCAAACTGGAAGTACATTCCCAAACGTCCGGTTTGCCCATAGGGCCGGTTTTTCTCTCTTCAGGGAAGCCTCCAGAGGGGGAAAAATGGCCCCAAAAGAAGGCCGAAGTCAGCTGGCCAGCGCGTGCATGTGTGCTGGTCAGCTGACAGGGCAACCCTAGCGTGCCCTGACAAAGATTCGCCATCACGGATCTATCCCATCCTTCATTGAGTCGGCTAATAGAGACTTTTCCCAACTGCTGGCTAGGAATTTGGGGAATTGTAGTTTAAGGTATCCGAATTCAGGCCGAGTTGGGAAGTCATGTCATCTTGAAAACCCTGAGGTCAGTTACATTCAATGTGGTATTCAGTCGTTTTGGACCGGTTTACCCAAAGTAGTAGTGGCCTGCCCATCCACCTCGCCTCTGTGCCATCCTACCTAGGCACGTTTTTGAGGCCGGGCGCACGCGCGGAAGGCACAAGCGTGTGAGCAAAGCACAGTGAGGAAGGCCAGGTGCATGCACCTGTAAAGTGGTTGTGCGTGAAGCGAGCGGGCGTGCGCGCAGCGAACCGGTGGTAACAAAACGTGAACCCAACCGTTGGTCAATCCAGTCACCTTGGTGGGTGCGGGTATAGTCCTGCCATGGCCTTTGGCTCCAGGGAGCATTGCTAAATCATGCTCCAAGTAGGCCTATGGTTGCCTTAGCAACCTGTAGCTTAGAACTCTGAGCCCCCTCCTGCTTAACCCAATGGGGAAATTCTTTTCAGGTTGCTAGGCAACCTGAAAACGCCTCTCTTCATCCCATTTGGTTTCTGCAGTGGGTGATTCTTTTTTTTTTTTTAAGTGTCTGCATGAATACCCGTGCTTACTTCCTGCAAAACATTTTCTGCATTTGTTCTAATGTGTGCAACATTTTCACTCCCCTTGGTTTAAAAGGTGCAGTTTTACACAGAAGTTTTTCTAAGTCAAATGTTTCCCAATGTCCATCACTTTAAGATGCCTGGACCTCCCAGAATTCTCAGTGTGGGCAGTTTTAATATGCCTGGACTTCAGTTCCCAGAATTCTCAGCAATGCCAACTATAAGAAGCCCAGATTTCAATTCCCAGAATTCTCAGTGCTGGCAACTGTAAGACGTCTGGACTTCAGTTCCCAGGATTCTCAGAATTGTCACTTTTATTATGCCAGACTTCAACTCCCAGAATTCTCAGTGTTGACTATTTTAATGTGCCCAGATTTCAATTCCCAGAATTCTCAGTGATGCCAACGATAAGAAGCCCAGATTTCAGTTCCCAGAATTCTCAGCGATGCCAACTTTAAGACGCCTGGACTTCAGTTCCCAGAATCCCCAGGGTTCACAACTTTAATATTCCTGAACTTCAACCAAAACCAAAAGACCCAGCAGCCCCAGAAGAATGAACAGGAAACAGCAATGGGTGGAAACTAATCAAGGAGAGAAGCAACCTAGAACTATGCGGCGCTAAGGACTCGAACCGCCAAACTGCCAACCTTTCTGATCGACAGGCCCAGCGTCCTAGCCACTGAGCTCCCGCGTCCCCCCTTCCCTTCCTGTACAATTTTCCAAAAAGGAAAAAAAAAAAGCAACAGCTCTCTCTTTCACTTTCTACTATATCTTTTTTTATACATATATTTATATTTTTCCTTCTGCGCTTCTCCTAACCGTCGGTCTCCGGGGAGTTCAGCGCAGCTTCATTCCGAAGACGGCTCCTTCCCCCCCACCACCTCCCTGTTGTTTCTATTCCTCCAAAACCGTTATAAAACCTGTCAGTGGTTTTTATGAGAAATTCCAACACTGGTGACCCCCAGAGACTCATCCTGGGTCTCAACTGCAATTACCAGCATATGTTCCCCCATTGTCTCCAGTACGGTGGGCACCAGCTGCCGCTCAGCTGATGAACAGACCCCCCTTTTTTAAGGGGGGGGAGAAAAAAATGACTGAGCTGGTAGGAGATGGGAGCAGAGTTTGTAAAGTATTTGCAGCGACGCCCCAAGAGTTTGCAAACATTGGTTGGGGACGGTAACTACGTCCTACTTCCCCCTGGGGAGATGAGGAGCCCGTAGCCAGCATCATCCATGGGAGATACTTTAGCTGTCTGAGTTAAAGAAAGCTTGTTTGTTGGTTTCAGTAAGGTGGTTGAGCCTCCAGGGTGAGCCCTCGGCTTGCAAATCCACTCCGGCTAAGGCTGTTCCTTTCTTCCTGCAAAAAGAAAAAGAAAAAAAAGAATATTTCCACAAGGACAAAAAGAAAGAAAGAAAAAAAATGAGATTTCTTCGAAGTCCACTCCATGCATCTTTTTCTGCTCTGTTCCTTGTTTCTGGGGGAGGCTGTTTTCCATTTGGTTGTTAATTGGGGCTGTTCAAAAGCTCCCCAGATCAACCGTTGGCACAGCGAAGGGATTGGCAACTGGGCTTCGGGGTGAGCTTTGGTGTGGTGGGCTAGGGCTGCCGCCTTCTGGAGAATCAACCCAACCGAGGGAGGGGAAAAAAAGCTGCAGTCGATTTGATTTAACCTACGGTTCCAAAGGGGCTTAAATTGCACGAGAGCTTTTGCGTGGAATCATCTCTTGGTTTGGGGGTCATAATAAATGAGAAAGACACAGAAAAGAGGGAGTCAAGCTATTCTCCGAAGCACCTGAGGGTAGAACAAGAAGCAGTGGGTGGAAACTAATCAAGGAGAGAAGCAACTTAGAACTGAGGAGAAATTTCCTGACAGTGAGAACAATTAATCAGTGGAACAGAAGTTGCCTCCAGAAGTTGTGAATGCCCCAACACTGGAAGTCTTTAAGAAGATGTTGGATAAACCATTTGTCTGAAACGGTGTAGGGTTTCCTGCCTAAGCAGGTGTTTGGACTAGAAGGCTTCCAAGGTCCCTTCCAATTCTCTATTCTATTCTATTCTATTCTAGGAAGGAAGGAAGGAAGGAAGGAAGGAAGGAAGGAAGGAAGGAAGGAAGGAAAGAAAGAAAGAAAGAAAGAAAGAAAGAAAGAAAGAAAGAAAGAAAGAAAGAAAGAAAGGAGAGGGAGTCAAACTATTCTCCAAGGCACCTGAGGGCATGACAAGAAGCAATGGGTGGAAATTAATCAAGGAAAGAAGCAACTTAGAACTGAAAAGACACTTCCTGACAGTGAGAACAATTAATCAGTGGAACTCCTTGCCTCCAGAAGTTGTGAATGCCTCAACACTGGAAGTCTTTAAGAAGAGACTGGACAACCATTTATCTGAAACGGTATAGGGCCAAGATGGCAAACCTATGGCATGCATGCCAGATGTAGCATGCAGAGCCCTCTCTGTGTCCTTGCGCGCCCTTGCCAGCTTCTCTTCTGGTTTCCAGCATGGGCATGTGCGCCCGCCAGTTGGTATTCGTGCGCGCCTGAGCTCTGGAAACCCAAAGACTAGCTGAGAACCTAACCCAACCTTTCCTGAACTCGGCTCTCCCTAACCCAGTTCCTTTCAGATACGGTATATTGGACTACAATTCCAGTAGCTTTCTGGAACTTCTGAATGTTATAATTCTATGCATTTTTGAGGCCACCGAGTTCCATAAAACCTGATATTTTGGTTTCCGCACATGCAAAGACCAGCTAACCAGTGCGCGTGTGTGTGGGGAAACTTTTCAGCACTCAGCTGAAAAGGTTCGCCATCACTGGCATTTAGGGTTTCCTGCCTGAGCAGGGTGGGGGGTTGGACGAGAAGACCTCCAAGGTCCCTTCCAACTCTGTTATTCCGTTATTTCTGCTGTCAGCATAGCAAGGATACCTTGGGAATACTCTTTGCACCCAAAGAATTAATGGGGCATTAAAACGTAGGGGGCCCCAAGTGTGCTACAACTTCCTAAATCCAGAGTGGACAACCACTACTGACCTCCGCTCCTTCCGTAAGAAACTCAAGACCCACCTGTTCCAATTAGCTGGCCTAGCCCATCTATAGTTCTATTCTTATCTTCCTGGCAGTTATTTTTAATTATTTTAATTTTGGGGTAGATTTTAGGGGTTGATTTTAACGTTGTTCTTAATTTTATTTAACTGTACAGTTTGTATATTGCCTCCTCTATCTATATGTATATATGGTGTTTTTTATTCTGACTGTACACCGCCCCGAGTCCCTTTGGGGAGAGGGAGCGGTTTATAAATGTAAATAAAGTTAAAGTTAAAGTTAAACCAAGAAAAATTACTAATTCCACTAATCCACCCCCCCCCCCTGCATTTCTCTTCACAATCTTTACACAGTGACAGGTCAAGTCCCTGTGGTGTCATTTTAGGCCACTTGATATCTCCCTTAGTGACAAATAATTCTGTTCCTAGAAATCACAGTGACGATTAGGGTAGCATTGGCACAGCTTGCTTATCCAAGGTACAGGTGTTTCCTCAAATTACGACCGGTTGCTTAGCAACTGTTGGAAGTTGTGGTCTAACACCCGCTCCCCCCCCCCAAATGATAATTATGACTAGGACTCAAAGCTCGGAGGGCCTTCCTCTCCTCACCTGGTGACGTGATCAAAATTCAGATGCTGGGCAAACGACTCACAATTAGGAGTTGTCCCCTTTTGCAACCTTCTGACAAGCAAAGCCAATGGGGAATCCAGGGTGACTACTGTTGTGGCCCGCCAATGACCAGTGGAGTTGGCAGCAGATTCGGAGAGTGAGGAGGTTGGGGAGGAACCTGGGCCAGTCCTGGAGTCTGGGGAAAGCTCTGATGAGGGCTCTGTGTCGGAGGCAGAGAGGGGGCCAGGGCCGTCTGACAGTTATCAGCTGCCTTCAGAGTCAGACATCAGTGAGGCAGAAGAACAGCTGGAACCTGTTCCCAGTGTGCGCATGCGCAGAGTTGCGAGACGAAGGGAACAGCTAAAGAACAGGGGTCAACTTGGGAGTAAGGCCACAGGGGGACAATGAATGGCCCCTCCCAGAGGAAATAAAAGAGGAGCAAACGGGGAGTGGAGTTTGCAGGAGACCATTCATTCGCTTAATTGGTTCGTGACTCTTCGAGACTCCTGGCCAAGTTCTGCAGATCTCGGCCTGGCAGCTCTCCAAGCCAGATAAGGTCTGTGACTGTAAATCCTCCCTCAAAAGACTTTGCTGGGTGTGAATGAGCAGAATCCACAGTGAATTAATAAAAGGGGTTTTTGTCAGGACCAGGAGTTTGCTTCAGGCTCTCGGGAAGCCTCGGTCAGAACAGCTATTAACTTAACAACGGCAGTGATTCGCTTAACAACTGTGCCAAGCAAGGTCATAAAACCGGGCAACATTCACTCCGCCAACGTCTCGTTCAGGAAGGCCTTGCAAAGAAGCCCTGAGGAAGTTCTGAGGAAGGGTGGCCTTCACGCCATCTTCTAAAAGCCATCTCCAGCTCTTGTCTGCTCCTTGTCAGCAGCTCCCGCCGAGAAAGAAGACCTCACGAAACCCCAAAATTGGTTTCTGCAGCGCCGGCAATTCCCCACTTTTCCACTCAAATTAACCTCTCTTTTCACACCGCCTTCCCCACAGGCCTCAAGACAGCCTCGCTCACTCCTGAAACGCAGACCTTCTCCCGGGTAGCAGTTGAAGCAATTTACTTATCAGCTGTACTCCGCCGTCTATCTGACACACATCCCCACTCGGTTTATTTTATTTATTTTATTTTTTTATTTCCCGTCTCTCGGTCTGCAATCAAAAGTATAAGGGAGGAGGGGGGGAATAAAAAGAATTCAGTGGAGCAGAAATCAGTGTGACCGACTGGAGTTTTGTAATTGTTGTTGCGTGCAGATGAAAATCAAGTGTCACCCTGGGAAAGTCAACACGGAGAGTGAATTTAGGGTGGAGCGGTCCAGCCCTGCAGGTGGGAGATGGATGGAGATGGGTTTTTCCATTGAGCGGTGATGTTTTGGGATGGCTTGGAAGGAGAGGGGAGGCATCCTGTTCTCCGAGGCATCTGAAGGCAGGACGAGAAGCAACGGATGGAGTCTAATGAAGGAGGGAACCAAGCTAGAAAGAAGGAGACATTTCCTGACAGTGAGAACGGCTTGTCACCAGATGTTCTTGGTGCTCCGTCACTGGAGGCTTTTAAGAAAAGGCTGGGCAATCACCTGTCTGAAATGGTATGGGTCCTCCAGCTTGATCAAGGAGGTTGGACTAGATGACCTCCAAGGTCCCTTCCAGCTTATTCTATTCTGTTCTGTTCTGTTCTGTTTTATTCTAATTATTCTATTTTATTCTGTTCTGTTCTATTCTGTTCTATTCTAATTATACTATTTTATTCTATTCTAATTATTCTATTCTATTCTGTTCTATTCTAATTATTCTATTCTGTTCTATTTTAATTATTCTATTCTATTCTATTCTGTTCCATTCTATTCTAATTATATTATTTTATTCTATTCTATTCTAATTATTCTATTCTATTCTGTTCTGTTCTGTTCTATTTTATTCTATTCTATTTATTTTATTCTATTCTAATTATTCTATTTATTCTATTCTAATTATTCTATTCTATTCTATTTTGTTCTATTCTAATTATACTATTCTATACTATTCTACTTATTCTATTCTATTCTAATTATTCTATTTCTGTTCTATTTTATTCAGATTATATCATCCAGATTATTTATTTATTTATTTTGTATCCTGCCTTTATTATTTTACAAATATCTGAAAGTGGCGAACTTATCCAACACACAATACAATACAATAGCAGAGTTGGAAGGGACCTTGGAGGTCTTCTAGTCCAACCCCCTGCCTAGGCAGGAAACACCTTCCTCCTATTTTCCCCACAATAACAACTCTGTGAGGTGGTTTGGGCTGAGACAGAAGGACTGGTCTAAAGTCACCCAGCTGGCTTTGATGCCTACGGTGGGTTTAGAACTCTCCGTCTCCTGGTGATTGGCTCAAAGTCACCCAGCTGGCTTTCAGACCTGAGGCAAGACTAGAACTCTCCGTCTCCTGGTGATTGGCTCAAAGTCACCCAGCTGGCTTTCAGGCCTGAGGCAAGACTAGAACTCTCCGTCTCCTGGTGATTGGCTCAAAGTCACCCAGCTGGCTTTCAGACCTGAGGCAAGACTAGAACTCTCCGTCTCCTGGTGATTGGCTCAAAGTCACCCAGCTGGCTTTCAGGCCTGAGGCAAGACTAGAACTCTCCGTCTCCTGGTGATTGGCTCAAAGTCACCCAGCTGGCTTTCAGACCTGAGGCAAGACTAGAACTCTCCGTCTCCTGGTGATTGGCTCAAAGTCACCCAGCTGGCTTTCAGGCCTGAGGCAAGACTAGAACTCTCCGTCTCCTGGTAATTGGCTCAAAGTCACCCAGCTGGCTTTCAGGCCTGAGGCAAGACTAGAACTCTCCGTCTCCTGGTGATTGGCTCAAAGTCACCCAGCTGGCTTTCAGGCCTGAGGCAAGACTAGAACTCTCCGTCTCCTGGTGATTGGCTCAAAGTCACCCAGCTGGCTTTCAGGCCTGAGGCAAGACTAGAACTCTCCGTCTCCTGGTGATTGGCTCAAAGTCACCCAGCTGGCTTTCAGGCCTGAGGCAAGACTAGAACTCTCCGTCTCCTGGTGATTGGCTCAAAGTCACCCAGTTGGCTTTCAGGCCTGAGGCAAGACTAGAACTCTCCGTCTCCTGGTGATTGGCTCAAAGTCACCCAGCTGGCTTTCAGGCCTGAGGCAAGACTAGAACTCTCCGTCTCCTGGTGATTGGCTCAAAGTCACCCAGCTGGCTTTCAGACCTGAGGCAAGACTAGAACTCTCCGTCTCCTGGTGATTGGCTCAAAGTCACCCAGCTGGCTTTCAGGCCTGAGGTAAGACTAGAACTCACCGTCTCCTGGTGATTGGCTCAAAAGTCACCCAGCTGGCTTTCAGGCCTGAGGTAAGACTAGAACTCTCCGTCTCCTGGTGATTGGCTCAAAGTCACCCAGCTGGCTTTCAGGCCTGAGGCAAGACTAGAACTCTCCGTCTCCTGGTGATTGGCTCAAAGTCACCCAGCTGGCTTTCAGGCCTGAGGCAAGACTAGAACTCTCCGTCTCCTGGTGATTGGCTCAAAGTCACCTAGCCAGCTTTCATGGCCTAAGGTGGAACTAGAACTCACCTTCTGCCTCAACCGCAGGGAACTGGCCTGCAGTTTCCGGGTGATTTCCCTTTGCTGGATCTTTCCTTATCAGGTAGCTTTTGCCAGAGGTTGGCCAACCTTCAAGTTCACATCCTCGCGGAAGGTTGACAAACTATGAGTGTAGACCAGTGGTGGCTTCCTACCAGTTGGGACTGGTTCGGCCAAATCGGTCGTGGTATGGCAGCCTGGGTCGCTGGAACCGGTAGCAACCCAGGCCTGCCACATCCCTGACCCAGTTCCCTGCACTCTTCTGGTGTCACCGGCATGTTTCTATGCATGCATCAGGGGTGGGTTCCGGATCCTTTTGCAACCGGTATGGCGCAATGGGGCTGGGCGTCCATCACATGTTTATGCGCAGCACGCGCATGAGAACTTACCGCCTGCGACACTCCGCGACTCCTCCCCAACGCTCCAGCTGCTCGGCGGATACAGGTAAGGAGGATGGGCGGGCAGGTGGCCCTCCGGAGCACCGTACTGAAATGGTACCTGGTGCTCCCAGCAGGCACCGGTACACCCATACTGGGGCGTACCCGTCGTATCCCACCACTGGCATGTGCAGAAGAGTTTTCAGTCAACAGCGCATGCGCGAGAGTGAAGTGAGCAGCGGGTGCGCAAAACGCCTTCTCAGCGAACCGGTAGTAAACTGGTTAGGAACTGGTGTAAACCAGTCTGATGATTCCACCAGAAACCATGCCGTCCATCGTATTATTATATACAGAACCAAGTCGAATCACATCTGCTGAATCTTTAGTTGGATTGGACTTCCTACGTCTCAGATTCTTTCCACGAACATAAGATGTCAAAATGTATTAACGAAAGTCAGGAAGTCCTCAACTTACAACCGTTTGAAGTTAAAACGTCGCTGAAAAAACGTTCACCCATGACCTTCGCACCTATTCGCTCCCTGGTCACACGATCAAATTTCGGAGGTTTGGCAACTGGCAAGTATTTATGACGGGTTGCACTGTCCTGGGGTCATGTGCTAACCTTCCCACCGGGCTTCTGTCATGAAAAGTCCTTGCGGGAAGCTGGATTCGCTTAATGACCACGTCACTCGCTTAACAATCACCGCGATTTGCTGAAGAGCCATAACAAAAGAACGCCATTCAACTGGGCATGACCTCTTAACCATCGCCCTGCTTAATAACGGAAACTCCGCTCTCCATGGTGGTCATAAGTGAAGGACTGCCTGTGTATTTACAGATCCAAGCAGTGTGGCCTTTTG
This sequence comes from Natrix helvetica, assembly GCF_964273705.1. Lineage (NCBI taxonomy): Eukaryota > Metazoa > Chordata > Lepidosauria > Squamata > Natricidae > Natrix > Natrix helvetica. The sequence goes on from NW_028113412.1 coordinate 10,194, forward strand.
AAATTGACAGGTGGAAATACAGATACCTTATTATATTGTTAATAATTTATTATAGCTCTCGACTTCAAAAATAAATCCCACCTGGAACCTTTCGCCCATCCTTAAATTTTATGCATGGTTCACATCTTAATTCTGTAAACAGATGAAGCCTTGTGTGTGATGGTCAGATCAAAGAAGACAAATATGCTAAATATTGTTTGTATGCCTTTCGTTTTCTTTCTTTCCGGACAGATTTCTCTATCCATGTTGAGTGTGAAGGGAAGGGAAGAGGGGACCGAAGGGAAGAGGGGACCGAAGGGAAGAGTGGAGAATTAATTTAAAAATACAGATTCTCTTTCAATTTCGCATATAATCCATCCTTTAATCCCAGGGCTTTATCATCTCATTTTATTTCATGTATAGGCCAGCTCTTGATAGATTGAAATGAAACAAAAACATCTTCTTTTATATCATGTATGTATAATAATCACATAAATACATACGTATTTAGAATTAGAAAACAGGACCCCGGGAATATCAGCCATTTCAAACCGTAAATGAAAGGAAGGATCAAGGTCACCCTTTGAATATCTCCTCGTTCGCAATGAACTTTCCTGCACAAAGAAAAAAGTGTGCACATTTGGTTTTTTTTTTCCTCAGACACACATAGGCACTCAAATACATGCACAACCACCTTAAAAACAGACAAACATTTTTGAAATGTCAGCATGGAGGCACTCCATTATCGGCTTGTGGTTATATGCAGTCTTGGAAGCATCAGGAATGCGCTCAGCTGCTATGTGAGTTTATGTTGTCTTTAATGTGATTTGTTTTTAACTCTGTTTTTTTATTTTGTTTTTAACCGTTAGCTGGCCAGAGTCATGCGTAGAAGACATAACAATTAGGCCATAACAATTAGGCAAACAAGCAACTCTCTCTCTATAAAAATGGCTCTGTGTGTATGTGTCTGTATGTATGTATGTTCCAGCATGACCCTAGAATGCCTCGAACAACTTCAACCAAATGTGGTACATAGATAACTTACTCTCTGGAAACAAATTCTGTGGGTGTAAGAAACTCCTAACACCCTTCGGTGTGTGTGTGTGTGTTCTGTTACGATAGAGCCTGTTGTGCCTTAAAATGGCTTCTACTGTACTGCCATAAATTGGCTTCTGCTGTATAGCGCAGTGGAGTTGCCATGGTAACGGCTTCACAGTACTCCACAAGGGGGCTTCCTCTGGATGGAGGGGGGAAATCCAAAATTAGGAATTACATTTGTTCTGGACATTTTCCCCCTATAAATAAATACCCAGGCAATGCCAGGTTTTCAGCGCTAGTAAATAATCCTAGTAAATAAGTTTTTCTCTGGAATCAAAAGCAGTGCAATTCTTATTAGAGTGCTTTTCATCTTTAGTCGATACAGACAGCCCTTGACTTACTATCATTTGTTTAGCAATTGTTAGAAATTACAACAGCACTGAAAAAAGTGACTTACGACGGTTCCTCACTCTTACAACCAACTCAGCATCCTCAATGTCTCATGATCAAAATTCAGGTTGCTTAGCAACCAGCATGTATTTCTGGTGGTCTCGGTGTCCTGGGATCATGTGATCACAATTTACAACACTTCCAGTTGTTTTCCGACAAGTAAAGTCAATGACGGAAGCTGGGTTTACTTAACGACCTTATGATTCACTTAATAGCTGCCGTGATTCGCTGTCAGGGTTCCAAATAGCATCCAAAATTAAATCAGAGTCCAAGGCAAAGGATTGCTGAAAGTTCCAATTTATTAAGAGAGCCACGTTGGCACATTTGGGAAAACCCGAATCTGAAAGCTTCCCGGTTTCCCCCCCTCCCAGCTGAAAGTTCAAGATCTTGCCCCCACACCCACAAGTCCATCACATGGTCCAATCTTCCACTGCCATGCTGGCAGCTTTCACCCATCAGTTCCGGTCAGGTGCAGAGGTGCAGAGACAAAGGATGACCTTGGCTTTCTAGAAGGAATTTTGTTATGGCTACATAGCATCTCACTCCATACAACCCTCCCTCCCATTTTCCCACAATAGAAAAGGCATAGTAGAATAACAGAAAGTGTGGCAGGCCAAAGATCGAAAAGGAATATGGCTGCAGGCCTATTTGCTTAGCAACTATGAGAATAAAGGTAAAATTTAGTGTGACTCGCTTAGCAACTACCTTGCTTACCAATGGGGATTGTGGCCTCAATTGCAGTCTTAAGTCAAGGAATCATGGTCAGGGGGTGGACTAGATGACCTACAAGGTCCCTTCCAACTCTGTTAATCAAGGAGAGAACCAACCCAAAACTAAGGAGAAATTTCCTGACAGTGAGAACAATTACTCAGAGGGAGGACTTGCCTCTAGAAGTTGTGAATGCTCCAACACTGGAGATTTTTAAGAAGAGACTGGACAGTCACTTGTCTGAAATGGTATAGGGTCTCCTGTTTCATGAAGGGGTTGGGCTAGAAGACCTCCAAGGTCCCTTCCAACTCTTGTTATTCTCTTGCTACCTGTAGCCGTACTGTATAAATACCACAGCATTGAAATAATTGAATGTATCACTTATGACTTAGAATAATTTAATAACACAAATAAGATTGAAATGTGTACAACCCATTTAGCTATCTCACTGAGTTCTGATGTGTAGATTTAAGTGAACGCAAGGTTCTTTTTCCTTCCCTCCAGCTCAAATCCAGAGGAAAGAATTATGATAGAAAGTATGTCTCGTGTTAGCATCAAGTTCACACATCACACTCACTCTGGCGATCCCTGAGTTCACAACTGCTTAACAATGATACTGAATTTGCTTCCTAGTTGATAAGGGGCCATTAAAGATAGTTTAGTGGTCCAAAAGAGATTGGAGAACCAAATAGAATCATTGCAGGAACTAGTTATGTCTAGTTTAATAGAAAGAAGGACTAGGGGTGGCATGATAGAAGTTTTCCAATATCTCAGGGGTTGCCACAAAGAAGAGGGAGTCAAGCTATTCTCCAAATCACCTGAGGGTAGGACAAGAAGCAATTTGTGGAAACGAATCAAGAAGAGAAGCAACCTAGAATGAAGGAGAAATTTCCTGACAGTAAAAACAATTAACCAGTGGAATAACTTGTCTCCAGAAGTTGTGAATGCCCCAACACTGGAAGTTTTTTTTTAAAGAAGAGAACGGACAACCATTTATCTGGAATGTTATAGGATCTCCTGCTTGAGCAAGGGGTTAGACTAGAAGACCTCCAAGGTCCCTTCCAACTCTGCTCTTCTCTTAATACTGGAATTATGTTAGCCCAGTTCAACCCAGTGATCTCCATCTGGTTTGGACTTCAATTTCTCTTGGAGACCCCAAGCTGGAAAAAAGTGAACTTAATTATCCTTTCACTGACATGAGAGAGGGAGAAAATAGGCAGCACATTTGAGCTTCTGAGTCACCAATGAACCTGACAGATGTTAAGGAAAACTAGAATTTCAATTAGCTAAGTGACAGTAATTTTAAAGGAATCAAAAGATTTCCTCCAAGCATTGATCTCCAGAGTAAACTCGGAAGTTTGAGATGGCCCAACGGGTGTCCATGGTTAGTGATGGATGCTGTGTGTTTTGAAAATTGATGAGCCTGTACTAGCTTTGAGAAGAGGGATCAATCAACCCGTTGTTATATGCCTTGATGTCCTCTTCCATTAATATCGGACGGGAAGTGAGCTTAAGTGGCCATTAATTGACTTTTCACTCCAGAAACGATCCTGTGAACCTCATAGAAGTCAATTAGCGGTGGTGAAGAGGGACATTTTAGAGGAAGTGAATATGATGGAGTCATTTGTGATGACTATTGAAGATCTCCTGATCTGAATTCTTTTTTGTTTGTTGGTTAGTTTGCCAAAGAGGAAAGGCTGCCTCAGTTTCCCTTATTGTAATTCCTATTCTGGCAAGTTGCGTTACAAGCCTGTCTTGTCATTTGGCTAGTAAGGACAGAATAACAAAGAATAGGAGAAGGAGAATGTGCTGGATGTGTTCACTGCCTTCAGTTATTTGTAAAAATAATAAATTTATTTGTATGAATTTATTTGTATCCTACATTTATTATTTTGTAATAATTAATACTAAGATCATGGCATCCATACCTCTCAATTCCTGGAAAATAGATGGGGAAGAAATAGAGGTAGTGACAGGTTTTACTTTCCTGGGCTCCAAGATCCCTGCAGATGGGGACTGCAGCCATGAAATTAAAAGACACTTGCTCCTGGGGAGGAAAGCTAGGGCAAATCTAGACAACATACTAAAAAGCAGAGACATCCCCCTGCCAACAAAAGTGCACATAGTCAAGGCTACGGTTTTCTCAGTTGCAGTGGATGGCTGTGAAGGTTGGACCATAAGAAAAGCTGAGCGCCAAAGAATGGAGGCCTTTGAACTCTGGTGCTGGAGAAGACTCCTGCATTGAGTCCCTTGGACTGCAAGGCAATCCAACCAGTCAGTCCTAGAGGAGATCCATCCTGACTGCTCTTTAGAAGGCCAGATCCTGGAGAGGAAACTCAAATACTTTGGCCACCTGATGAGAAGGAAGGACTCCCTGGAGAAGAGCCTCATGCTGGGAAAGTTGGCAAAAGAAGAAGGGGATGACAGAGAATGAGGTGGCTGGATGGAGTCACCGAAGCAGCCGGCGTGAGCTTAAATGGACTCCAGAGGATGGTAAAGGACAGGATGGCCTGGAGGAACATTGTCCATGGGGACGCGATGGGTCAGACTCGACTTCGCAACTAACAACAACAACATTACAAATTAATTCATTAGTTAAATAAACAGAATAATAGGAAGGGACCATGGAGGTCCTCTAGTCCCCCTGCTCAAGCATGAGGCTTGATATCATTCTGGGCAAATGGCTCTCCAATCTCTTAACAGACATCTCACTTAACAGCAGAAATTTTGGGATCAATTTTAGTCGTAACCTGCAGAACAAAGGAACAGGAGAAATAAATTTTAAAAAAATTATAATCCTAAAAAATTACTGTCCCTAAACATCTACGTACATACATGTATACATATACACAGTTTAAACGTGTAGAAATCACTGCTTTATTAAAAATACACCTCATAATGCTGTGTGCAAGTAGAAAAGGGTAAAACAATGACCTGAAGATATTATTCTATTGTAAGATATCATGAAATTACTAAAGAGCAACATATCCTTTCATTTTCTGAGTAGCTGAAAATATTCCCCCCCCCCCCATGAATAAATCGCGTCTATCCCAAAGTCAACCTTAATATCTGAAATAATAACACGTTTCCCTCCAATTTCTCAGAATATATCCCTCCCATGCTTAGTACCACCATAATTCCTCAAAGACAGCAAAGATTCCAAAATGTGGGGATATACCTCAGTATCACATTAACATCTATAAGAGTTAAGGATTTATCCGTGAATCTACTTTAGGTAAATTAAATGACGGTTACAAAAAGACAACCAATTATTCCTAAGAGCAGATTGCATAGGTCAACGATTCTTAAATCTCTTTTTCTTTTAACCTCTCCCATAAAGACCATCCGATGCCCCATCCTTTCAAATACACGATTTGGAGAATCCAATCTGATTCAAGGAGTCAGCAATGCAATTTGGGGGTGAATCCGCTTTAATTTTAAATCCGATAATCCTATTTTAATGTTTTTAAGGACATGTAGCAGCTGATGGGGTATTATTGGAGATTCCAGGGCTTTGATCCCTGTTTGAGACAGCCCAGCGGTATTCCTCTTGAAAAAATATTCCTGAACTTTCCATGAAACTACATTTATGGGTTTAACTTTCCGTCATGGATTTCATCAAACAGGGAAATATTCTCAGGCGCCTTTGAAGCAACCAAATTATCTGGCCCACACTGAGCCATTGAAACACGCTTAAGTGGAAAATACTGCCTTTATTGTGAACGAGAGGAACCAAATTTAGTTTGGAGGCGAGAAAAATCCTCAATTCTGATTTTACCTCCGCTATTATCACTTGCCGGCTTTCCCTCATTCTTTCCGATAAAACATTTTGCCACTTATTTTTTTAAAGTAGAATTCTTTCAAATAATATACAGGTACCATAGTTCTCGACAGCCCCACCCTGAGCCCAAAATGTATGTGGCTAGGTGAGAAATTTGATAATAAGGGAGTTTTGCTCCATTTTAGGACTTTTTCTTCGCCACGTTAATGAAGTGAACCAGTGCCGTTGTTAGATTAGAAACATCGTTGTTAAGTGAACCTGGTTTCTGCGTTGACTTTGCTTGTCAGAAGGTAGCAAAAGGGGATCACGTAACCCTGGGCCACTGCAACTGTCGTAAATATGAACCAGTTGTTGAGCATCCGAATGTAAATCACATTCAAATAAATCACTTTAGTTCAGGGTTCTTAACAATGGCAAATTTCATTTACAGGTAGTCAGCAATCTACAACCACAACTGCACCAAAGCTAAACAAGACGGTTGTTAAGTGAGTTTTGCCTCACTTTATGACCTCTCTTGCCAGAGTTCTTAAGTGAATCAACGCAGTTGTTAAGCTAGTAACACGGTTGATCACATGTCTCTGGACACAGCATCTATCATAAATATGGATGCCAGACGGTCGAATTTCGATCACGTGACCTGACCATGGGGATGCTGCAACGGTCGTAAGAGTGGGAAACAGCCATAAGTCACTTTTTTCAGTGCTGTTGCAACTTCAAACGGTCGCTAAATGAATTGAGGGCTACCTATAGCATGGTGAGTGGCTCCTGACTGTAAATAAATAAAAAAATAAGGGACTAGCATGGAGTTGAACCTGGGTTTTCCCACTGTAAGTACACCTCACTACTCAGTGGCGGGATTCAAAAAAATTTACTACCGGTTCTGCGGGCGTGGCATGGCTTTGTGGGCGTGGCTTTGTGGGCATGGCAGGAGAAGGATGCTGCAAAATCCCCATTCCCTCCCTACTCCACTAACCTGCTTTCCAGCTCTTCTGTTCTCCTGGGCAGGGCAACAAGAGAAGATCAGCTGGGAGGCATCGCAGCGGGGGCATGGCCAGCCTCTTTGCCGGTTCTCTGAACTACTCAAAATTTATGCTACCGGTTCTCCAGAATCTGTCAGAACTGGCTGAATACCACCTCTGCCACTAGCTCTTTGTTGACATTTTGTGCTGCAAAAAATGTAACTCCTGAGCTACGGATTTTTTTGCACCCACCCATGACGCAACCGCTGTGAGTGTACATCACACTTGTGCAGTTCAGCAGATAAGCATGACACTTGCATTCTAGTATAGGGGGTTCGTTTTAAGCTGGTTAGGGGTTGTGGTTCCTTGTTAGGAAACGAGCCCATTGGTAATGGGCTCAGTGGAACAGCTTGTGGAACAGCTTGCCTCCAGGAGTTGTGAATGTCCCAACACTGGAAGTCTTTAAGAAGATGTTGGATGGCCATTTGTCTGAAACGGTATAGGGTTTCCTGCCTAGGCAGGGGGTTGGACTAGAAGACCTCCAAGGTCCCTTCCAACTCTGCTATTGTATTGTATTGTAAGCTATTCTCCAAAGCATCTGAGAGCAGAACAAGAAGCAATGGGTAGAAACTAATCAAGGAGAGAATCAAGTTAGAACTAAGGAGAAATTTCCTGACAGTCAGAACAATTAACCAGTGGAACAGAAGTTGCCTCCAGAAGTTGTGAATGCCCCAACACTGGAAGTCTTTAAGAAGATGTTGGATAGCCATTTGTCTGAAGTGGTGTAGGGTTTCCTGCCTAGGTAGGGGGTTGGACTAGAAGACCTCCAAGGTCCCGTCCAACTCTACTATTGTATTGTATTGTATTGTAAGCAAAGGTTGGTCTCAATAAGGGAGAATATTTGTTGTTCCGGGTTGAAATGAGGGGTCCTTGGTGCTCTCTGAGCTTGGTGGTTTTCTGGCAGACATTACATTACCCGTTCTGACCGGCGCTTCCCAAGAGCCTGAAGCAAACTCCTTGTCCTGACAAAAAACCCTTTTATTAATTCACTGTGAATTGTGCTCATTCACCTCCAACAAAGTCTTTCAAGGGAGGATTTACAGTCACAGACCTTATCTGGCTTGGAGAGCTGCCAGTCCGATCTCTGCAGAACTTGGCAAGGAGTCTCGGAGAGTCATGAACCAATTAAGCGAACTAATGGTCTCCTGCAAACTCCACTCCCCTGTCGCTCCTCTTTTATTTCCTCTGGGAGGGGCCATTCATCATCCACCTGTGGCCTTACTCCCAAGTCGACCCCTGTTCTTCAGCTGTTCCCTTCGTCTGGCAGCTCTGCGCATGCGCACACTGGGAACAGGCTCCAGCTGTTCTTCTGCCTCACTGATGTCTGACTCCGAAGGTAGCTGAGAACTGTCAGACGGCCCTGGCCCCCTCTCTGCCTCCAACACAGAGCTCTCATCAGAGCCTTCCCCAGACTTAAGGACTGGCCCATGTTCCTCCCCAACTTCCTCACTCTCCGAATCTGCTGCTAGCTCTGCTGACCGCTGGCGGGCTGCAACGTTAACCAACTAAATAACATCATCAGTGCTAGTAGTAGAAACTAATGATTTTACCTACTTTAAATAACGAAATAAACCAACCAAGCTCAGAGAGCACCAAAGACCCCCTCAGACTTTTAATATTTAACGCAGATTCAGAAAAGGGTTAATTCATTTCCACCAAGTCCAGAATGCTTTGGGTGAACGCTGGGGCCGCACAAATCTTTGAAGGGTTGAGTTGAGGTTGGAAGAGTTCAGCATTGAATGGTTTATGGATAAACTGCCATATGATTAGTTTATCAGGAGAACTCATAAAGACTGATTAATTTAGTAAGCAGATTATGCACGTCGTCCCAATATTTCTCATTGGGCATGTTCCTTTCTTCCCCATACTAATTGTTCCTAAAGATATTGCATCGTTCTGCTTAGCGTCTGTTTTTCCCAAAGACACTATTACTATTGTGTCTCTGTTGACGTTGTTTGGCACCGCGCTTAAAAGATGAGATTGTTATAACTAGGGAGAATAATTTTTTCAAATTTGCCCCTTCCTTGCCACCCGTGGCGCTGGTAGATTCATGGATTGGCTTTCGTCCTTAATATATTAATGTATCTGTCTACTCCTGGCAGCGTTTGAGACAGCTAAGTGCGAAATTAAAGCAATGGAATAATAGCTTCCAAAACAAAAGGTCAGGAAGGGGGGGGGGAAATGCAGAATTTAAAAAAAAATCATGTATCAAGATATTAAATATTAGTAAAGTAATAATAAGGAAGCTTGTTCAAAATTTCCCATGCTAGCTGCATGTTAGCTTTCTGAACCTGGCTGCCAAATAAACTCTTCCTGTATCCTGAGAAATCTAAGCCTGTCATTTTCTGCAACTTTTAGTTTAACTGAGAGTTAAGGCTGATATCCAAGGATCTTTTTGGCTGGATAACTGTGGTATGGGTTAAGAGCAGATGGCTGCAGAATCTAGAATTCTAGAGCGTTCTGGAAGATTCTAGAATTCTAGACTCTAAAATCTTCCGGGTGGCCCTTGAATCATCTGGATTTGGTGGTGGGTAGCTTCCCACAGTTACAACAGCACTGGAAAAAGTGATGTACACACTGCATAAACAGCGGGATAGAATGAAGATCACGTTAATACCACTTTATAAGGCCTTGGTAAGGCCACACTTGGAATACGGCATCCAGTTTTGGTCGCCACGATGGAGAAAAGATGCGGAGAGTCTAGAAAGAGTGCAGAGAAGAGCAACAAAGAGGATTAGGGTACTGGAGGCTAAAACATATGAAGAACGGTTGCAGGAACTGGGTATGTCTAGTTTAACAGAAAGAAGGACTAGGGGAGACAGGATAGCAGTGTTCCAATATCTCAGGGGTTGCCCCAAAGAAGAGGGAGTCAAACTATTCTCCAAGGCACCTGAGGACAGAACAAGAAGCAATGGGTGGAAACTAATCAAGGAGAGAAGCAACTTAGAACTAAGGAGGAATTTCCTGACAGTTAGAACAATTAATCAGTGGAACAGCTTGCCTCCAGAAGTTGTGAATGCCCCAACACTGGAAGCCTTTAAGAAGATGTTGGATAGCCATTTGTCTGAAACGGTATAAGGTTTCCTGCCTAGGCAGGGAGGTTGGACTAGAAGATCTCCAAGGTCCCTTCCAACTCTGCTATTGTAATGTATTGTATTGAATGTCAGTCTGGATTTCTTCACCACCACGGAGGCCCCTGATGGCTCTCCATGACACAGTCACTGAGCTGAAGCTTCTGTCTTCTCCAGCAACCCATCGGAGTGACACAGACGTCTCCAGGCACAGTGGCAGCAGGAGACAAATTGTTCTTAATTCCCTCCGGTGATGACTTGTTTAACGACTGTCTCAACCTACAACCATAATGGGCAGGCTCTGTTACGGTCATAAGTCAAAGTGTCAGGGTGCGCACAGCGCCACTACTATTTTTGAGACAATCCAGGCGCAAAATACAGTACACGGAGGTTTTGTCTTTCAAACAGTGGTTTATATGCAAGACGTATATGTACATACATACATGTGTTAGGCCAGGGGTCCCCAAACATGGCAACTTTTAGACTTGTGGACTTCAACTCCCAGAATTCTGTTGAAGCCCACAAGTTTTAAAGTTGCCAAGTTTGCTCTGTGTTACCAGGCAATCAATCAATCTTCAACTCTCTACGGAAAACCACAATGGAGATAGAACACGAGGAGAGAGATACACCCTCACATGGCCTCCCTTGTATATACAGCTTCTTAAAGTGGCAGTAACCCTGCTGACTCATCCTCATGCCATCATCTCGGTTTACAGCCTTACGGCAGTTGGTCGGCTATTAAATCGTCATTACCCTGACACAAAGACTACCTGTAGCTACTCACCGTTGAGTTGGCCAGCCTCCAGCTAGGTTATATGGAAAGACAATTATGTTGCAAGGGGAATAGAGTCTTCCAATCAAGATGTATATAGCCCATTCTTTTATTATTTCTTTTCCAAAGCCTTTCATTTGCATGATAGATTGCTGAATTGCTGTTCTGTGAAGAACGGTTGCAGGAACTGGGTATGTTTAGCTTAAGAGAAAGAAGGACTAGGGGAGACATGATAGCAGTCTTCCAATATCTCAGGGGTTGCCCCAAAGAAGAGGGAGTCAAACTATTCTCCAAGGCACCTGAGGGCAGGACAAGAAGCAATGGGTGGTAACTAATCAAGGAGAGAAGCGACTTAGAACTGAGGAGAAATTTCCTGACAGTTAGAACAATTAATCAGTGCCTCCAGAAGTTGTGAATGCTCCAACATCTTTAAGAAGATGTTGGATAGCGCCACCAACAATCTAAGATTGTTGGTGGCGCAATACTGGAAGAAGGAAGAGTTGCCCACTATCCAAGAATGGACGTTAAAAGTAGTAAACTTAGCAGAGATGGCCAAAATTTCAGCGTATCTGAAGGATCACTCAGATGAGAAGTACAAACTGGATTGACTATATTCAAAACAAATATCGGACTAAAAAATTTCAGTTAGCTTATGAATGAAGGCATAAAGAATATTACAATTTATTCAAAGTTAGCTTAATAAAGGGGGAGTTAAAGCACAAGAATAGTAACATGTAAAAATTAGTTAGCCTATGTTAGCGTATGGTTGTTAAATGTTTATACCTTGCATTTTGCTCTGGGAGGTCGGGGGGAGGTTGGGTGGGAAGAGGGAAGGGTAAGGGGGTGATAATTGTAAAATTCATTAAAAAATGTAATAAAAAAATAAAAAAAGAAGATGTTGGATAGCCGTTTGTATGGAACGGTATAAGGTTCCCTGCCTAGGCAGGGGGTTGGACTAGAAGACCTCCCAGGTCCCTTCCAACTCTGCTATTGTATTATTGTATAATGATATGGTTGGAAGGGACCTGGGAGGTCTTCTAGTCCAACCCCCTGCTCAAGCAGCAGACCTTAAATCATTCTGGACAAATGGCTGATCAGTCTCTTGTGGAAAACCTCCAATGATGGAGCAGTGACAGCTTCACAACTTTGACAATTTTCAAGAAAGCTTTCATCCTTGGTTTTATGCCTTTTCTGTAGAGGGGAAGTGATTTCTTACATATAGAGATAGCCTTTGACTTAACAACAGTTGGTTTATAGTAACACTCGTTACTACAGCACTGAAAAAAAGTGAGTTATGACCATTTTTCTTAATTAGAACCGCCGTTCCGTCCGCATGGTCATTCAGATACAGCAGGGGTGTCCAAACTTGGCAACTTTAAAACTTGTGGACTTCAACTCCCAGAATTCCCCAGCTGGGGAATTCTGGGAGTTGAAGTCCACAAGTCTTAAAGTTGCCAAGTTTGGACACCCCTGAGATACAGAATACAGAATAACAGAGTTGGAAGGGACCTTGGAGGTCTTCTAGTCCAACCCCCTGCTTAGGCAGGAAACCCTACACCACTTTGGCTACGGACTCATATTTACAACGATTGCAGCATCCAGGAGTCCTACGATCCCGTTTTGCGACCTTCCCGACAAGCAAAGTCGAAGGGGAAAGCCAGATTCACTTAACAACGGTGTTACTAACTTAACTGCAATGATTCACTTAACAGCTGTGTCAAGAAAAGGCCATAAAACGGGGCAATATTCACTTAACAAGTGTCTCACTTAGCAACAGAAATGCTGGGCTCAGTTGTGTTTGTAAGTCAAGGACCAGTGGTGGGATTCAGCCGGTTCGTACCACTTCGGGAGAACTGGTTGTTAACTTTCCGAGCAGTTTGGTGAATTGGCTGTTGGAAGAAATCATTAGGACAGAGGACCGGTTGTTAAATTACTTGAATCCCACCACTCTCAAGGACTAACTGTAATACAACTCCCCCTCCTCTTTTGCTAGTTCTCCCCATTAGGAGAGACTCGTCTCCTTTAAGACGGAATTCCCTTTCATCCCATTGCAGGAAGAAAGTGCAGATTTTATTTTTATTTTATTTGGACAATTCTCCAGAGCGTAGCTGAAATGCTGTTAAGCGCCTAAAGCGCAGGCAGAATCTCATTCTTGGGACCGAGTTGGCCAGACTGTAATCTGAAATCTTCGTGATGAATTTGCAGGGCGTTTGAGAGAGGCAGATCATTCTCTGTGTATTCTTCTCCCAGGTAAGAGGAGGTGAATGAATCAATAAAATCGCAGCAGCTGCTGGTGAGCTGAAGTTCATAAAATGCCGGAGATTAATGCGTCTGCCTTTCTCGATCGCCTTCTTAGGAAGTAAACAAAACAGCCGCAACAAATGAGTCAAAGGAACTTCCTCCGTTTGGAGCAGGATGTGGAAAGAGAGAGAGAAAGAGAGAGAGAGAAAGCGCATGCGAGAGAGAGGGGGGGGGAGAGAGTCAGAGAGAGAGAGACACAGAGAGAGAGAGACAGAGGCAGAGGGGGGGGAAAGAGAGAGAGAGATCTGCATCTCTGTGGATTGAGATGTGGTTTCAGTTTTGGCAACTTTTATCATGTGCTTGCATAAGTATTACAGAGACTTTTCACCTTTCATTGCCAACCGACTGCTGATGGAAGATGAGGGAGTTGGTTACAGGAATAAAGTATAACTCCTTCTTGAAGAGGCATGAAATGGTAGAAGTTGGCTTTGAAGAGTAATTCTCCCTGAACATCACCGGGTCGGATAATGTCTAGTTTCAAGTGTCGGCAAGCCAATGTACTTTTAGTAGCAACAGAAAAGAATATTTGTAGCTCATGGTTGAACTGTAGGCCTTTGTGATAGATAGATTAGATAGAATGATAGAGTGATAGATAGATAGATAGATAGATAGATAGATAGATAGATAGATAGATAGATAGACAGACAGACAGACAGACAGACAGACAGACAGAAAGAAAGAAAGAGAGTTGGAAGGGACCTTGTAGGTCATCTAGTCCACCCCTCCACCCAAGCAGGAGACCCTACACCATTTCTGACAGATAGCAGTCCTGTCTCTTCTTGAAAGCTTCCAGGGATGAAGCTCCCACAACTTCCAAAGGCAACTTCTGTTCCATGGGTGGATGGTTCTCCCTGTCAGAAAGCTTCTCCTTTTTTCCAGGTTGAATCTCTCCTTATTCAGTTTCCATCCATTGTTCCTTGTCTGGCTTTCAGGTGCTTTCAGGTGCTTTGGGTGAAGTTGAAATTAAACGAGGCATTTTCCAGGGTGATTCCCTTTCACCCCTACTTTTTATACTCTCAATGCTACCAATGACAACCATTTTGAAGAAGATGAACTGTGGTTACGAACTTGCAAAGAAAGGCCTGAAAATTTCGCACTTGGTGAACATGGATGATTTGAAGCTGTTTGGTAAAACAAAAGCTGAA
>NW_028113411.1:0-24021 GCF_964273705.1 Natrix helvetica
TTTTGTTATAAAGATGTAATCTCTCCTGGGTACTTATAAATTCTATTAATAAATTTATGTCTAGATTTATTATAAAGATGTTAGATAACTACAATAACAATAATGAAATGTTAATGGATAATGTTTAATGATTTTATATGTGTTGGCATTGGTGAAAGCAATTGGGTATAAGCATGGGGTTTACAGAAACAGCTAATGAATGCCAGTATGTGGTTGTGTCTTTAAATATAAATGATTCTAGATAAAAGCACGTTTAAACAATTATAGTTAAATGAGAATGATGGTACATTGATGGTAAAATACATAAAGATCTTTGATTTAAAATGTACAATCCAATATGAAGGAAGTATAAAGAATGATTGTGGTAGTAATGCATGAAATTTATTTGTAACCAATCGACATGCTTTCTGGAAGATGTAATGAAGAATGATTTTTTTTTGTGTTTTTTGTTTAATTAAAACAATAAAAAAATTCAAAAAATAGTTAATTTTGGTTGAGCAATAAGTAAGAATTTAGTAACTCTTAGATTGTTTTAGATTGTTATTAAATGTTTATTTGTCAACATTATTGAGACCCTAGCCCTGCCGGCTATTACCTATCAACTTTGTTTTATCAGTACCTTACCCTATTGGGACTTTTAATAACGTATTCGAGGTTAGACTTGCTCCGCCTGCGGGAGGCCCCTCTCTCGCAGGCTTGGCCCTTGGCCCTTTCAAGGGCCCGCCTTGAGGACGGGTTCGTGGACCCCGAGAGGTGCAGGAATCGGAAGCTAAGGGGATTTTTAGTAAAATGTTTTTTATCTTTTTTAGGGGGTCCCAGGGTGGGGGGGAGGGTTAATCAGACCGGGAGGAGGACCAGAGCCGGACAGACAGGTGAGTCCAAGAAGGACGGGGATGCGGTGGAGGGGGGGAATATAAAGGTCACAAAAGCAGAGGGTTGTCCTATTACAACGGTCGCGGGGAGGAGGGGATGCGAGGACAGGATAAGATCCCAAGGTCGGTTGGGAGACCGCGGCTGCTGGTTACGCCCGGTCGCTTGTACCAACCCCTGCAGTCTAGGTGAACAGGTGCTACAGAGCCAGGGCCTGCGGCTGATGCTTTGCAATGCAAGGTCTGTCACCAACAAGGCCCCCCTCATTAATGAGTTGATCTCAGAGGGGGAGCTAGACCTTGCAGGGATAACGGAGACCTGGTTGGGCCACGAGGGTGGTTTACCCCTCATGGAAATGTGCCCACCGGGTTTTCGAGCATTCCATCAGCCTCGGGCCCTGGGTAAGGGTGGTGGGGTGGCGGTGGTTATGCGGGAATGTTTAGAGCCGAGGGAGTTCACTGTTCCTCAGATACCCGGGTGTGAGTCCCTTGGTGTGAGCTGGGGCCCAGGGAGGCAGTGGGGCTTGCTGATTGTATACTTGGCTCCTCGCTATGCATCAGCAGCCCTGCCCGAGCTCCTCGAGCTAATCTCAGCGACGGCAGTTGAGACTCCCAGACTTTTGGTCATGGGGGACTTCAACTTGCCGTCAACGGGAGCGGCTTCCAAGGTGGCTCGGGAGTTCATGGCTTCCATGACGACCATGGACCTGACCCAATTAGTGCAGGGCCCCACTCACGAAGGGGGCCACACACTGGACCTCATTTTTGTATCTGAACAGTGGACGAGTGATCTGGGAATAGGGGATTTAGTTATCACGCCCCTGTCATGGTCAGACCACTCATCCCTCCGGCTGGACTTCCCTGGCGCTATCCCCCACTGCGAGGAGGCGGAACCAGACTCTATAAACTGGTACCGCCCCAGGCACCTGATGGAATCTGATAGATTCCTGACGGAGCTTGGGCCAATACCTGTAGCCTTGTCCCGCTCCCGTTCCGAGGACCTAGTGACTGCCTGGAATAGGGCGACGACTGGGGCCTTGGACCGGGTTGCGCCTTTGCGACCTCTCCTGCGGCATCGACCCACCCGGGCTCCTTGGTTTACTGAGGAGCTCAGGGTGATGAAGCGCCACAGGAGACGTCTAGAGAGCAGGTGGAGATCCTCGCGCTCCGAATCTGACCGAACACAGGTAAGAGCCTATTTGCGGACTTACCTTGTGGCAATAAGAGCGGCCAAACGTAGACATTGTGCTGCTCTTATTGCGTCCGCGGATAACCGCCCTGCCGCCCTGTTTAGGGTGACTCGCTCCCTTTTATCGCAGGGGGCGCGGGAGACACCCTTACAGGGTAGAGCAGAGGAGTTTGGGGAATATCTTCAGGACAAAATCGATCAGATCCGGAGCGGGTGGACCTCCGTCAGTGGACCAGACGAGCCGCCAACAGCGAGTCTTGAGAGACCATTCTGGGAGGAGTTTGACTCTGTTGCCCCCGAGGATTTGGACAGGCTGCGTGGACGGCTGCGACCCACCACTTGTTTAACGGACCCGTGCCCCTCCTGGCTGGTACTGGCAGCCTGGGAGGTGACACGAGGCTGGCTCCTGGGCCTGGTGAGCGCCTCACTGAGTGAGGGATACTTACCAACCGCCTTGAAAGAGGCGGTGGTGAGACCCTTGCTCAAGAGGCCTGCGCTCGACCCAATGGAGCTAGCTAACTATCGTCCAGTCTCCAACCTCCCCTTCTTGGCGAAGGTTGTCGAGAATGTGGTGGCGCAGCAGCTCCCACGACACCTAGACGAATCCGACTATCTAGACCCACGCCAGTCCGGCTTCCGACCCGGGCACAGCACCGAGACAGCCTTGGTTGCGTTGGTTGATGATCTCTGGAGGGCCAGAGATAGGGGTTGCTCCTCTATCCTGGTCCTATTAGACCTCTCGGCGGCTTTTGATACCATCGACCATGGTATCCTATTGCGCCGGTTGGAGGGGATGGGAGTCGGAGGCACCGTTTTGCGGTGGTTCGGCTCCTACCTCTCCGACCGGAAGCAATGTGTGTTGACAGGGGGGCAGAGATCGTCCCTGAGGCCACTCACTTGTGGGGTGCCACAGGGGTCGGTCCTCTCGCCTCTCCTGTTCAACGCATATGTGAAGCCGCTGGGTGAGATCATCCATGGTTTTGGGGTTGAGTACCATCTTTACGCTGATGATACTCAGCTGTATATTTCAACCCCAAACCACCCCAACGAGGCTGTCGAAGTGATGTCCCGGTGTTTGGAAGCCGTCGGGGTCTGGATGGGGGACAACAGACTCAAACTCAACCCCTCCAAGACCGAGTGGCTGTGGTTACCGGCACCTCGGTTCAGCCAGCTGACTCCATCGCTGGCCATAGGGGGCGAACAATTGTCCCCTGTGGAGCGGGCGCGCAATTTGGGCGTCCTCCTTGATGCCCGGCTGTCAATGGAGGACCATGTGGCAGCCGTGGCAAGGGGGGCGTTCCACCAGGTTCGCCTGGTGCGCCAATTGCGCCCCCTACTGGACCGGAGTGCCCTGCGCACGGTCACTCATGCGCTGGTGACGTCTCGCCTGGACTACTGCAATGCCCTCTACATGGGGCTTCCCTTGGGACGCATCCAGAGACTGCAGCTAGTTCAGAACGCAGCCGCGCGGGTTATTATGGGAAGTACACGTTACTCCCACGTAACACCTCTCCTGCGCGAGCTGCACTGGCTACCTGTGGCCTTTCGGGTGCGTTTCAAGGTATTGATCACCATCTTTAAAGCGCTCCATGGCAGAGGACCTAGTTACCTGCAGGATCGCATCCTACCACACACGTCCCTGCGACCTATCCGCTCACACAGAGAGGGGCTCCTCCTGGTGCCGTCTGCTAGTCAATGCCAGCGGGCGACACCTAGGAGTAGATCCTTCTCTGTGATGGGCCCAACCCTCTGGAATGACCTCCCCCCAGACATTCGAACTACCACCGACCTCCGTTCCTTCGGGCAAAAGTTAAAGACTCACCTGTTTCAATCAGCTGGCCTGGCACTTTCTTAGTTTTACCTCCCAGGGATTCATTTTATTTTAGGGTTTGGGGTTTTAATTGTGATGTTTTAAGATTAGAATTATTTATTTCTTAGTACAGCCTATTTCCCCCTCCAAATGTATCTTAAATGTAGTTTAAATGTATTTAATTATTATGAATGATTTTATTATATTGACTGTACACCGCCCCGAGTCCCTTTTTGGGAGAGGGGCGGTCTAAAAATCTAAGAAATAAATAAATAAATAAATAAAACTATAATAACAATAATGAAATGATAATGGATACAGCTTAATGATATATACATGTACTGGCAAACTAGTAAAAGAAATTTGGATATAAATTGCAAATTGCGATCTGGGAAAAAGACCTATAAATTTTATTAACAAACCTTTATTTAGGTCTTGTCCTAAAGGTGTAATGTTTTTTGGGTTTAATGAGAGGAGGTGGGATATAAATAGTAAATGATTTTTAGCCAATTATAATAACAACAAGGAAATGTCAATGGATATTGTTTAATAATATATACATGCTATGGTATTGGTAAAAGCAACTCGGATACAAACTCTAAACAGCGAGTTGGGGGGGAAAGGGGGGGGAAGTTTTAGAAATGTTATTAATTGACTTTTACTTAGAATATGTCATTAAAGTATAATGTTATTGGAGGATTTTTGAAATAGCTAATGAATGCCATTATGTGGTTGTGTCTTTAAGTATGAATACTTTGAGGTAAAAGCACATTCAAATAATTGTAGTCAAATGAGAATTGTGGTACATTGATAGTAAGATATACAAAGATTTTTGATTTAAAGTGTATAATCTAATATGAACTATAAGCAGTGACGTGCAGTCAGGTGAGGCAAGTGAGGCACAGCCTCACCACTCTCATCATGAAAAGAAAAAAAATGTAAAAGGAAAAAGCTGAGCTAGTTGCTGCCTCACCGTGAATGACTCTGCTTAACTGTTAAAAAAGCCTCTAAAAAGCGCCCTCTACTATGAGGCAGGAGAACTGCATGCCTCCTCTAGTCTGACTTTAGGCATTTTATGATCACTTGAGCAGAGTTAAGCAAGGGTTAAAAGCCTAAAAATTCCTGATGTAGGGGAGGCACGCAGTTTTCCTGCCTCACAGTAGAGGGTGCTTTTTTTAGAGGCTTTTTTAAACAGTTAAATAGAGTCATCCATGGAAGCCAGGCAAAGAACCATGCTGTAGCACACACACTTTCCCCCAGCCTCTTTCTTTTGGAAGGCTCGGATTGGCTCCCCTCCAGCTTCTCTGCCTCTCCTCTCACCCCAACCTGCCAGCAGGAGGTGAGTGGGTGGGCTTTATTGTGTTCTTGTTTTGTTTGTTTTGCTTTATTGGATTTATATGCTCCAGATAACACATGCAGCAGCTCCGGCAGGGCTGATGAAATGTAGCAGGGAGACAGGTATGTAACAAAAAGGCCCACCTGAACTCCAAGGCCCCATTTCACAAAAAGGGACTCACACCCGCCTATCTGAGGCACAGTGACCTCCTGAGATCTGAGACTTTCCCTAATAATCACCACCACCACCACCCTGCCCTGGGCTCTTGGCTGGTATACTCCTGGAAGCCTGGTGGGCATAGTTCACTAAGGGGAACACTCCCCTCATGGCCCAACCAGGTCTCCGTAATGCTCCGTAATGCTCCGTAGTTCCAGGCATTTCCCACCCAGACAGCAGGCTGCATTTGCAATGGTGGAGGTGTTTGGGGAAGGCAGCAGGGGGATGGGGGGGATGGCAGAGGAGCTGCTTTCAAGCCACTGGAAAAGATATCCAATCCAACTTTTGTGTGTGTGTGTGTGTGTGTGTATGTGTGTGTGTGTGTTTGGGAGTGAGTGAGAGAGGGAAGGGGGTAGGAGAGATAGCCAATCCAACTTCTGTGTGTGTGTGTGTGTTTGAGAGAGGGGGAGGAAGGGAGAGAGGGAAGGAGGAGGGGAAGGGAGAAGAAAAAGAAAAGGAAAAAAGGAAACTTATTTCGCAAAGGACAAAAACAAATTCTTTTTTTAAAAAAACCAAAGTTTTATTGGTTTTTTTAAGAAATAAGAAAGGGAAAGGGCAAAGGAAAGGTTACAAATTTTGGCACTTGCAGTGTGCGGCAGGTGTCCCCTCCCTTTATACTCATAGTATACAATTACAAAAAATTCAGTACCAAATAACAATATATAGTCAGCATATAAATTCAGTTAATAATTTCGATCAATTTATATCAAGTGGATTTTCTTACTCATTTTTGTGATCTGAGTTTTCTTGGTATTGCCCCTTCTCCCCCCACCAGCAGAGCTCTGGCCCCTCCCGTGTCCTGCATGTCTGTTGTAGGATCATCTGGTTTGTCTAGGAGTGTTTTATTTTTTTCCATAAAGGCCTGCGCCTCTATGGGTGTATTAATTCTAACTCTTGTGTCCTCCCAGAATATTAACATACTTTCAGGCATCAACCATCTGAACCACACCCCTTTCGGGTAAAGTTTCTTCGCTAATTGCGAATAGTTTTTTCTTTTTTCCCTCACTTTCTTGGGGATCTGTTTCAGAATGGTTATCTCCTTATCTTGGTATTTCAACGCTTGCCCCCTTTGTGCACTCAGAATTTCATCTCTTGTGGTTTTTCTAAGAAATTTAATGTGTACCTCCCTGGGTACATTGTGTGTTCTAGCATATGCTGAATTCACTCTATAAACCAGGTCTAGTTCCCACCCCATCTGTTGTTTCTCTTTCTGAATGTATTCAGCCAAAATACTTGTCATAATGTCCCTTATGTCTTCATCATCTGTCTCTACCACATTTTGAAATCTAAGGTAAAAGGACATTCTCTCAAATTCTATTTTCATCTGTTGGGTGTCAAGTTCTTTGTTCCCCTTCTGCACCCCTTCCATCCCCTCCCTCATCTCAGCCGTCCCACCCTCCAAAAGATCCAGTCTCTGTGAGTTTTTACTGATCTGGTCCTGGTTCTCTTTAATTTCTTCTTTCATCTCTTTTAATTGTCTTTTAATCTCCTCTTGTCCCTGTAGAATTTGTTGAAACATTTGTTGAAATTCAGTCTCTGTAGTTCTGGGTTGCATCAGGGCTGTTATCATTGATTGTGTACTGGGACTGGATGTTGTAGATGTCGGGGCAGAGGCAGCGAAGCCAGGCTTCCCAGTAGGTGGTTTTTTACATGACATTGTTTATACAATAAAGAGCTCAGTCAATACAGAGGGAGATCAGTCAGAGAGGTAGAACAGCCAAGAGAGTCCAGGAGATTAAAGGTCCAGTCAGAAGGTGATTTTTTCTAATTACACTGGCAATAGGGTAAAGTTTTTCACACCAGGGAGTCCAGGGAGTAACAATCAACAAGAGATTTATCTGAGTAGCACGGAGACAAAGACTGGAAGCCTGAAGTTTTAAAGGTGGAGTCAGTTTTCACAGTTCATAAAGACAACAGAAGTGTGCCATCTTGCCCTGCCAGCTTCGGGTTTAGAGGCATAACAAAGGTTTCAAAGTTTCCAAAGTTTCCAGATCCTCATTGCATTATAAGGTTAAATCCAAAATTCACCTTTAGTAAGAGCGTGACATCATTAGTTGGCTCTCTCCCTCCTCCTTCCCTAGGGCTGAGAGCAAAATTGTTTCCAGCCGCCTGTCCGAGGGGGGGGGGAAATCCCCCTCCCTCCAGCCGCGTTTCTCAAAGCCGAGCCGAAAGGAAATTTTAAATAGCTGGCAATTTCTCCAAACTAGCAAAGGGAATGGAAGGAAGTTTCCACCTCGCCGCACCGCAGCCTTCTGCTCGTTCATTCATCCAGCAGCCTCGCAGCGAAGATGCCAGAGCGTCTCCCCATCATGCTCCCCGATGCCTAGGGCGATGCAGGCCCCCCCCCGTGGTGCTGCCCCTCTGGCAGGAGCCTCTACGAGGCATCCTGTGCCCCCCAAGGAGTGGGGAGCCCACCGGGAAAGCGCGGGGCGAGCAAAGCTTGCCCGTCGCCGTCAGCCGCCGGAACTGGAAGTCGACAAAAACAAATTCTGTCAGTTTAAATTGGAACTGAGCATGCCTGGCTGTAGAATTCTGGGAGTTGAAGTCCACAGGTCTAAAAATATTTGAAACCCACCACTGTGTCAGTGCCTCACCAGCCATAAACCTCACCGCATGTCAGTGACTATAAGTAATGACTGTGGAAGACATGCACGAAGGTTATCTGTAACCAATCAACACACTTTCTACAAGATGTAATGAAGGATGATTCTTTTTTTGTGTTTTTGTTTAATTAAAATTAAAAAAATTCAAAAAAAATGTCTTGCAACATTACCGTTTTCTAATTAAAATGAAAACCTTGCATCTTTAATTGCCTATTTAATAACAATATACCTTTATGTAATCACTTATCTCATTCTCATAAAAGAATTTACCAACTGTTTATATTTATACATCACTACTTTCAATTATGCATAATCCCGCCAATCATCCATCAAGTATGCTTATGTTCATTGTTGTCCTTGTATATCATACATTCAAGCAAAAATGTTATTCCTTCATTTTTAAACAGAGTATTCTAAATACTCACTTCATACATGTACCAATCTTTCATTACTTCCTTATTAAACTATTTATCAACAACAAGATATATAGATATATTTATAATATACATCACTACTTAGAGTTATGCATATCACCAATCATCTATCAAATGGTAGATTCATTATTATCCTTTTCCTTCATTTTAAAACAAAATATTCTAAATTATTCAATTCATATATATGTCAGTCTTTCATTGTATTGTTATTAATCTATTTAACAGCATGTTTATATTATCACTTATCTCCTTCAATTAAAACATAAATAAAACTTTTTTCATTTCCAGGTTTTTTTGTCAAGCCACTGATGAAACAAATCCCATATCTTATAAAATTGCTCATCTTCTTGTTCTCTAATTTCAAATGTCTATTTACTCATTTCAGCACACTCTATTATCTTTTGAATAACTTCCTCCTGTTTTGGTATTGTTTCATTTTTCTAGTTTTTTGCAAATACGATTCTAGCTGCTGTTAAAATATTTACGATCAGATATTTCAAGTCTTTATTGTAAGTTTCTAGTATGATTCCCAATAAAAAAATATCTGGTTTAAGGTCTATGTGTTTGTGTATCATTTTCTCCAACCACATGTGAATCTTAGTCCAATATCTTTTAGCTTCAGTGCAAGTCCACCATATGTGGTAATATGAACCCGGTGTCTGATGACATTTCCAACACTTTTCCGATTTATTCTTGGACATTCTTGCAATTCTTGTTGGGGTAGATGCCACCTGTAAAACATCTTATACAAATTTTCTCTATATGCAATTGACATTGTCATTTTATAATTTTGGGACCACAATTTCTGCCACTTCTCTAAATCAATCCCATGTCCAAAATTTCCCCCCCAAGCTATCATAGTTCCTTTAACTTGTTCCTCTTGTAGTTTGACCTCTAATAAATATCCATATAGTTTTTAAATTACTTTTTCATCAGTACCTGTTAAAATTTTGTCTAGCTCAGTCATTTTGTTGTAAAGACCTTTTGATTTTCTGTCTTCATTATATCTAGAGTGTATCTGCACCAATGTTCCCTCTAATTTTTTTTCAGTGTGTGCGGAAAAATATAGTGTTTGAGCGGCACATTTTCATGCCTGAGCACCTGATTTTTTTTTAGCCATAATTGCCATCAGAGCAGATGTTGGGGAGGGGAGTAAGGAGGAAAAGGGTCCCCTCCCTCTCCCTCAGATCCCCAGGAATGAAGGAAGGGAAGGGAGAGGGAGGGGAAGGAAAGGAAATGGGAAAGAAGAAAAGGAAAGGAAAAAGGAAAGGAAATGGAAAAGAAGAAAAGAAGAAAAGGAAAGGAAAAGAGAAAGGAAAGGAAAAAGGAAAGGAAATGGAAAAGGAGGAAAGGAAATGGGAAAGAAGAAAGGAAAGGATGAAGAAGGGAGGGAAAGGGAAGGGAAAAGAAAAAAAGGGAAAAGGAAATAAGGAAAGGAAAAGAGAAAGAAAAAGAGAAAGGAAAGGAGAAAGGAAAGGGAAAGGAATGGAAAAGACAAAGGAAAGGAAATGGAAAAGAAGGAAAGGAAATGGGAAAGGAAATGGGAAAGAAGAAAGGAAAGGATGAAGAAGGGAGAGAAAGGGAAGGGAAAAGAAAAAGGAAGGGAAAAGAGAAACAAAAGGAAAAGAGAAAGGAAAGGAGAAAGGAAAGGAAATGGCAAAGAAGGAAAAGGAAAGGAAAGGAAAAAGGAAAGGAAATGGGAAAGAAGAAAGGAAAGTAAAAGAGAAAGGAAAAAGGAAAGGAAATGGAAAAGAAGGAAAGGAAAAAGGAAAGGAAAGGAAAAGAGAAAGGAAAAGAGAAAGGAAAGGAGAAAGGACAGGAGAAAGGAAAGGAGAAAGGAAAGGAGAAAGGAAGGGAGAAAGGAAGGGAGAAAGGAAAAGAAATGGAAAAAAGGAAAGGAAAAGAACGGAAAGGAGAAAGGAAAGGAAATGGAAAAGAAATAAAGGAAAAGAGAAAGGAAAAAGGAAAGGAAAGGAGAAAGGAAAGGAAAGGAAAAGAGAAAGGAAAGGAGAAAGGAAAGGAAAAGAGAAAGGAAGGAGAAAGGAAGAAAATGGAAAAGAAGGAAAGGAAAAAGGAAAGGAAATGGAAAAGAAGGAAAGGAAGAAGAAAAGGAAAGGAGAAAGGAAAGGAAAAAAATGAAAAGGAAAGGAAGATAGAAGAAGGACAGAAAGGGAAAGGAAAGAGTGGAAAGGATTGGTACTGCTCAAAAATCCAGTCTCAAGATCGCGTGGACCCCTTTGGCTCAGACAGTCCAATTCCACGCTGGTTCCCTCTCTCCCCAAAGCGAAGGGATTGCAGAAAGATTGCCCAGTCCAGAACGGGGCTTCAGATGATGCAATGCCTTAGAAACCCCGGATATGCAGAGAAAAGCAGGCTACAACCAGCGAATCACGTTTACCCAGGAAACAATGAAGCCCCATAGGACCAATGGGAATTCTCCATTCTGCAATGTCATCGGTCTCCGGGCAGAATCTTCCTTGATTTCACCAATCACCAGATGGAAGAGAGAGTTCGGTGCAGACAGAGAGAAGGGAGGGAGGGGGGATATTTTCAGTCATATTTTAAGATATTAAAAAACACTGCGTGCAGTTTGAAACTTCTGCATGGTGTTTTCTTGTTATGTGCGCGGCTGCGCAGGCGCACAGCTTAGAGGGAACATTGATCTGCACATATGAATACCAATTCATTTCTATTCCTTCTTTTTCAACTCTTGGATAAATTTGAGTTCACCCTCTGCATTCAATATTTTAACATATCTAACTATTTGTTCCTTTTTATATATTATTGGATATGAAAATGCTTCAATGGTTGATATCCAGACTGGAGTTTTTAAGTAGTGTATTCTTTTAACCTTTTCCCAATTTAATAGCAAAGCCTCCCTTATATAATGTCTTCTAAAATAACCATATGCTTTGGTTCCCTTATAGCATAAAAAAGCATGCTATCCGAACAGTAAATCATGACCCTCTACATTCAATAATCCAGAGTTTTTTAGTGTTATCTACTCCTTAATCCACATCAGGTTTGTTGCTTGATAATATAACTCCCAGTCAGGTAAGCCCAATCCTCCTCTTGTTCTCGCATCTTGTAGCAATTTGAGTTTTATTCTTGCTTTTTTCCCTTGCCAAATAAATTTCAAAACTATTTTGTTTAGATCTTCAAAAAAGTCCTTGTCCAATCTGATTGGAATTGTCTGGAACAGGTATAAGATTCTGGGTAAAATGTTCATTTTAATTGTAGAGATTCTTCCTATCATTGATAGTAGATTTTTCCATTTCATCAAGTCAGTCACAATTTGTTGCTTTAGTCTGGTATAATTGTCCTTCTTAAGAGTACTGCATCTAGCCGATAGGTATATCCCCAAGTATTTAACCTTGTTTGTAACTTGAATCTGCAAAATTTCCGCCAACTCTTCCTTTTGTCTTCATGGTATGTCAAAATCATTGTTTTATCTTTGTTTATTTTCAAGCCTGCTACTTTCCTATACTCCTCTATTCTTTCTAACAATTTGAGTGCTGTCTCTAATGGGTCTTCAAGGATAAAACCCAAATCATCTTCAAATGCTTGTAGCTTGTATTCTTCTTTTAAAATTTTCATTCCTTTTATTTCTTCTTCTTCTCTAATCTTTCTGTTTAAAACTTCTAATGTTAAGACAAAAAGTAACGGTGATAGTGGGCAGCCTTGTCTCGTACCTCTCTTTATTTCAATAGAGTCTGTCAGTTCTCCATTTACCATTATCTTTGCTGTTTGTTTATGATATACCATTTGTATAGTTTGAATAAATTTCTTACCAAAATTAATCTGTTCCAATTGTAAGAACATAAATTGCCAATTCACGTTATCGACAGCCTTCTGTGCATCAAGAAACATTAAAGCCATTTGTTTTTCAGGATGGGCCTCATAATACTCCAAAGTATTCAAAATCATTCTCATATTGTCTTTGATTTGTCTCTTTGGTTAAAAAAAAAACCATTTTGATCAGAGTGGATAAAACTATTTAGATATTTTTTTAAGTCTCTCTGCTAATATAGATGCAAATAACTTATAATTTGAATTTAATAAAGAGATTGGTCTATAGTTCTTGGTTTGTGTTAAATCAGTCTCCTCTTTGGGTAGCAATGCAATGTATGCTTCTGACCATGATTTAGGCATTCTACTCTCAGACATCACTTCATTCATAACTTCTAAGAGTGGGAGAGACAAGGATTCTTCAAATGTTTTGTAGAATTCCACTGGTAATCCATCCAGTCCTGGGGCCTTTCTATTATTTTGTTTTTTAAGTGCTTCCGTTAGCTCCATCATCCTTATTTTACCTTCCAACATTGTTCTAGTTTCGTCTGGTACCTGGGGAAGATTAGGGTCATGTAAATATTTTTTAACTCTTCCCTCTTCTATTTTCTCTTGTTCATACAGCTTAGCATAGTAGTTTTGTATAATTTTCTTCTTCTCAGCATTTCCATACTGAATTTGTCCTTTCTCATCTCTTAGCTGCAATATTTTCTTTGCTTCTCTCTCTTTTTTCAGTTTATATGTCAACCATCTGCCTGGCTTATTTGCATTTAGTTCTGTTTAGTACCTCTAATTTTTTGTGCCAGTTCTTCCTTTCCAGTAGATCCATTTTGTGTTCAATTATATCCATTTTTATTTTAACATCTTTTTTGTGTGGAGATCTCTGTAACTCTTTTCAAGTATTTTATAGTCATTCTCTAAAGCTTTATGTGTTTGTCTTTTCTTTGAATTTCTCTTCCTTATGTAGTCTATTATCAGACCTCTAGTAACAGCCTTCATTGTATCCCAGAGGTTCTGCATTGATGTATCTTCTTTTCTATTTTCTTTAAAGAAAAAGGCCAGTTCTTTTTCCATTTTCTGTACAAAGTCTTTTTCTTTCAATGTGGTATTATTTAGCGTCCATCTAGATCTTATCCTTTGGCCTTTCCATTTGATTGAAATTGGATTATGGTCCTCCCAAGTGCTTGTTTCAATCTCAATTTCTTGTACGTTACAAATCAGTTCCGTTGAGGCCCATATCATATCAATTCTGGAAGATGATGAATGTCTATTTGAATACAAAGTACCGTATATACTTGAGTATAAGCCGACTCGAGTATAAGCCGAGACCCCTAATTTTACCCCAAAAAACTGGAAAAAGTTATTGACTCGAGTATAAGCCGAGGCTGGGAAATGCAGCAGCTCACGGTAAATTTCAAAAATAAAAATACAGGTAGATAACAATAAAATTGCTAAAAGTGTGTGTGTGTGTGAGTGAGACAGACAGACAGAGGAACAGAGAGAGGGAGAGAGAGAGGGAATCAGAGAGAGACTGACAGAGACGAATCAGAGACGTACTTTTAACTACCTGGCAGCGGCGTTTTGCCTTGGGGGGCTCCTCAGAACATCCCAAGACTTCGGAGGGAGGTTTACAGCCCTCCCTCGGAACGCTTCGGAGGGAAGCTTCTGCAAAGGCGAGTGACAACAAGTCTCCCAGGCTTTAATTTGCCGAGCTGTTCGCACGCGCCTGTTTTCCACGGCGTGGAGCAGCGGCGAGATTCTGCGCGGCGAGTGATGATTCCAGGGGCCATCCAGGAAGATGAGGAACACAAGGGGGGACCCTGCCCCCCCACTGATGGCCCCCAGAATCATCGCTCACCGCCCAGAATCTCGCCGCTGCTCCACGCCGTGGAAAACAGGCGCGCGCGTACCGCTCGGCAAATTACAGCCTGGGAGACTTGTCACTCGCCGAGGTTATGCAGAAGCTTCCCTCTGAAGCCCGAGAGGAGGGAGGGAAGCGGGCGCCCGGCACACAGAAGAGCCGCATTAAAATGTTTAAAGAGCCACATTTTTTTTTGTTCACTGGAGTATAAGCCGAAGTGGATTTTTCAGCCCAAAAAGTGGGCTGAAAAATTCGGCTTATACTCAAGTATATACGGTATATTGTTCTTGTAGTCCATGTTCTGGTTTACAATGCCATTAAAATCTCCCATCATACAAATATCAACATAATACAAGTCAGAATTTTTTTTTGTGGAGTTTTTTGTAAAATTCATCTTGTTTTTCATTGGGTGCATAAATTGCGATTAAGAGTATTTTTTTAAATATTATCCATAATTTCCACCATCAAGATTCTTCCCTCTTCATCTGCATAGATTAGTTTCACTGGAATATTATCTTTACTATAGAAGATCATTCCTCTTTTCTTACAATTCGCCAATGCAGTAAACATTTTTCCAAGCTTTGGTTGTACTAGTAGGTATTCATGTCTCTTTTGAATATGCACTTCTTGTAGGCAGATTATGTCAAGTTTTAGCTTTTCTAATATGTGAAATATTTTCCTTCTTTTTATTGCTAATTTATGTCGGTTTATATTGATTGTGACCATGTTTTCCCCTCCATGTTTTTACTTTATATACAGGATTTATGGCTCTAGTTGATCTAGGTTCTCGTTGTTCTCTGAGATTTATGCCACCCACCGTGTCTTCTTCTTTATCAATTCCGCCTACAGCACCTTCTATTTTTTTCAATCTCAATTATGGGTGCCTCCAATAGTTGTACTAATAGTTCTTTTTCAGTTTTCTCAGCCATTCCTCTGAAGTGTTCTGTGTAGAAGGCTTCTGCCTTATTGGTTGTATCTATTCTGTATCTTTGTCCTTGCCATGCAAATAATAGACCTTCCGGTATAAGCCATCTATAATTAACACCTTTTTAAATCAGAACCTTAGTCAAAAATTGATATTCTCTTCTCTCTCACCTTTCTCAGAATTTGTTTCAGAACTACAATCTCCTTGCCTTTATATTCTAATTTTCTGTCTCTTGTTTTCTGTAATATTTGTAGCTTGGTTGCTTTCTTAGTAAATCTTACGTGGACTTCCCTTGGGAGGGCATTACTCATTGCATATCTTGTATGTATTCAGAATGCTTCATCTATGCCATCCATCATCCTCTCTTGGGATATCTCTAATACATTTGTCAAAATTTTGGATATTATTTGTACTAGGTTCTCTCCTCTTTCTTCTATGTTTTGAAATCTTAAGAAAAATTCAGACCTATCCATCTCCCATCCTAATATTCCACTGCTCTCCCTTTCCATGTTGCCCAATCTGCTGTCAAACTCCTCAGGCTTCTTCTCTTCTTGTTGAACCTTTTCTTCAATTTTTTGGATTCTGTCCTCGTATTTCATCATCCAATGTTGCATATCTTCTATTTTTCCTTCCGTTTTAGCTGTTTCTTGTTCTATGCTTTCAGTTTGTTGCTCTATTGTCTCAATTCTTTTTTCTATACTCTCAGTCCTCTTTACAATGGTATCTAACTTTTCATCATTACTATCAGCTCCTGCTTGCAATTTCTGTATCGCTTGCATAATTGCCTCTAAGGTTATTCCCTTCTCTTTTTCTTGTTGAAGCATCTGTGAAGTTCCCAGAGGACGAACAAATTAATTTACGAGCCCCGAGACAAAGTTCAAAAGAAATCCAATCATTTATTAGGATCGACATTCTGGCGTTAACTCCTGTGGAGCCAAAACTGCTTTCGCCGCCCCGAGTCCTTCGGGAGAGGGTTGCGGCTAATCAAATAAAATTATTATTATTATTATTATTATTATTATTATTATTATTATTATTATTATTATTATTATTATTATTCACTTAATTGCGTTTGAACTTTACCCCTGTATCCCCTCCCTTCTGTCCTGCATCATAACTCATATTCTCCAACTGGGCTACAGACATGAGATCCGACTCCAGCCGAAGGCATGCATGGAATTCCCCACCACCATGCCAGCCTGATAATAGTCATGGCAATGCTTTAGAAGTTGACATCCAGCTCCCCTCACTTCCCGAAAGTGACCTGTGTGACACAAAGACAATTTGAGTACAGGTATATAACTTAGGGATGTGTCCCTCCCCCAGGCTTGCTTGGATTTTCTGCATGGAATTTTGCTATGAGGCGATCAGCCTGGATATTTCTACTTTTCACCCAAGATGCCTCTGATAATGGGTAGCCCTTCCACTTGATTAAGTATTGGAGTTGTCTCCTGTGCCACCTTGAATCAAGGATTCATTGAACTTCATAATGGGTTTGGCCCCCTATGACCAAAGGGCCCAGGGGTTCCCAGAGTAGTGGTCTCAAAGTGGATCCGATCACAGGTTTTAAGAGGCTGCTATGAAACGCTAGGTGTATCTTCCCCAACAATCAAGGTAGTTTCAATTGCACTGTGACTGGGTTGATGATCTTTACTATGGGGAATGGTCCAGTTTTAATCTCAAATATTTTGTGGAGAGGTAAACCTTCTCTCCCACCTGGAATGGCCGTTGCGGAGCCCGGTGTTTATCTGCCTGTTTCTTATAGGTTTGTGCCGCTTAAGCCAGTGCCTTTTTGACATTTTCCCAGGTTGATTTCAGCATCGACATCCAATCCAGTCAAGCTGACTGAGGAGGGGTGGGGGAATCCCTTGAGTACTCAGGCATTAAGACGAAGTCCATACCGCTCACTATTTTGAACAGTGTGAGTCCTGTGTTACTGTGGACAGTATTATTGCATACTCAGCAAAAGATAAAAGGTCTGCCCAATTGGACTGCTGATAGTTCACGTAACACCCAGGTACTGCTCTATCATGGTGTTCAGTCTCTCTGCTGCCCCATTGGTGCTCGGATGAAAAGCTGAACTAAGACCCTGATATGACCCAATGGACAGCAGGAACTCCCTCCAGAACTTAGCCATGAACTAGACCCCTCTGTCTGAGATAATTCTTTGAGGTACTCCATGCAGTCAGTAGATATGCTTCATGAACAGTTTAGCCAGCTTGTGAGCTGAGGGTAGTCCTCTACAGGGTATGAAGTGTGCCTGTTTGGAGAACAGATCTATTACAGTCCAAATCACTGTGTTTCCCCAACTTTTTGGCAACTCTACTGTAAAGTCCATTGTGATCTCCTCCCATGGCCTCGTTGGCTCTGCTACTGTTTGCAGCAGTCCAGTGGGGTTTCCTGGTTGTCTCTTCATTGTGGAGCAGATTGTGCAACTTTTCACATAACTATCCATATCTTTCTTTATGCCAGGCCACCAGAATTGCCTCTGGGCTAAGTGTAAAGTCTTTAGGAACCCAAAGTGGCCTGCCGGTTTGGCATCGTGACTCCTCTGGAGAACTAGGATACATAGGGATTCTGGGATGTAGAGTTTCGTCCCCTTCCATGCAAGGTCATTTCTTTTCGTCAAGATGTGTTGGTTGTTTTGGAACCAGGGATCTGCTACCAGTTCAGTTTTGAGTCTCGTGGTTAGCTCGCTTGCGGGTTGGTCTTGCCAGTCACGGTGTTGCTGCCCGGTGGTTACCTGGGCAATTTGCTTGTCCAGGCTTGTTCTGAAAAAAATGCACCAGCAGCCATTCTGGTAAAGGGGGTAGCCTTCCTATAACCCTCCTAAATTCACGAATGTGCTCTTTGATGGGGCGGCCCATCTGCTTTAGGTTGCTGAGTTCCTCTTCCGCATATGGGTCCTCCTCCACCTCCTCAAATCTGGCCTCTAGCAGTTGCAGGAAGTCATCTATGTCTTGCAGTTGGCGGCCTCTCCTCTTGTGGAGGGCTGCTAGCCATTCCCTTGCTTCTCCCTCTAGACTCTCTGGGGTGGCATTCACCATGGCTCTAGGGGATAGGTAGAGGTGCCCATAGCATTCTAGCTGGATATCAGCTGAATCAAGGAATAGGGCTAGCTGGTCTGAGTCTCCGTCAAACTTTCCCCTGAATTGGGGTGGGTCATTCAGCCCTAATCCCCCAGCCTCCTGTCAGCCTTGGTATGCTTGCGCCTGATATGGCTGGTCATCTTCTTCACCCCTAGTTCAGAGAGAGGGAGGGGGTTGCCTGCTCTTGGCAGCCTGCCTGCTGTGTGGGAGAAGCACTGGTTGCCGTTTTGGGCTCCTTCTCCTTCTATCGGCAGGGGGAGGGGGACTGCGCTCCAGTCTGCATCTCCTCCCTTCAACAGGATCAGATGTCCCTCCCTTCTCTTTTGGGTGTCATGATGGCCCCTCATCATGAAGGGTGGCTCGGTAAAAATCCTCCCTCTGTTGCTCTTTTGCACTCCCTCGGGATTCCATCTGGGGCTTTGGGAGCCTGACTTGTTTCCAGTCCCACCTCCAGTCCACCCTTGCCAGCTTGCTTGAGACTCTTTCCTGTATCTGGGGACTAGGGCAAGGGAATTTCCACCATTATTTATCTTCTCTTGCTTCTGCTTCTAAGAAAGGCATCACTGCTTGGCATTGCCGCATAGCTCCAGCCGCAATCAATCTCCTGTTGCCTGATTTTCCCTCCAAGCAGCCCAAAGATGGCAGGGGGAGTGCTCGGAGAGCCTGGGCTTCAGGAAACCCAGAATTTTTTAAAAGTCAGTTTTGGCTCTCTGTGAAGTTCCCAGAGGACGACCTAATTAATTTATGAGCCCCGAGATAAAGTTCAAAAGAAATCCAATCATTTATTAGGATCGACATTCTGGTGTGAACTCCTGTGGAGCCAAAATGTAAAAGTCCCAAATAACCACTGGAGTATCACAAAAAATTAAGCATCAGCTATACAAATACAAAGTTATAGATAAAATGAAAGAGGGAAAAAAACAAAAGAAAGAGGAAAGAGAAAAGATCTCTTAAAAAAGAGAGAGTATAGAAAAATTCTTCAGTCCAATTCACTCAAATTTTAAAACAAGCCCTCCATATATCTCCAATATCTTCAAAAAGAAAAGAGAGCAAAGAAAAATCAGGAATCAATACTTCAAAGCTTCAAAGAAAAAAAAGGAGTCAATGAGCCAAGGAAAAAAAATTACCACCTCCCCAGCAAGACAATATAGGCACTGCCACCAAAGCTAGAAGAAAAAGATTCAAAGTCTCTCTCTCTTTTTTTTTTTTATTAAAAGAGTTTTGTACAAACAAATTTTCCCCCTTTTCACCCCCCCTCCACACAATATAAATCTCATACAAATGCTATACCCCCCCAACCCCCCCGCAAAAATTCACATTCAAATATTATACCAAACACTTTACCCCCTCCCCTCCCCCCATCTTAAAATAGATTACTCATAACCCCTCTCCTCCCAACAAAAACTATATAAATTACTCTTAAATTAATAATAACACATTGATCATTTTCTAAGCTAATTTAACATCTATAACTCTTAATATAAATTTCTCCTAGCCTAACAATGTTTCATTAGTCCCATCTTCTAATTTATTCATACATATATATTGCCCCACCCTCCACCCTAACCCTCCCCCACCTCCCACACAAACCCACCCCCCTGACTTCCGCTGTATACCACTCTAACAATTCCAAACATCCCATATACTATTTACTCTGATCATCTATCGGTCTAAACATTCTTACCTAAAGGCTAGATAATAACTCCTAGTCTGGTATTTATTCTGTATATAATCAATCCATTTTGCCCATTCCTGTGTGTAATCCTCCTGTTTCTGAGCTTTTAAGAAAGCTGAAATTTTTGCCATTTCAGCGAACCCCGCCACCTTCTGAATCCATTGATCAATTGTCGGCAAAAAATCTTTTTTCCAATGTTGCGCAATCAACAACCTAGCTGCTGTAACCATATACAAGGCCAATTTTGTTTCCCCTTTGGTAAAATCCTTAACTATACCCAATAAAAACATTTGTGGAGTGAATTGTATTCTTTTCTTAAATACATTCTGCATAACCCACCATATTTTTATCCAAAAAGCTTTAACCTTGTTACAAGTCCACCATACATGAAAAAAGGTAGCATCTAGACACCCGCATCTCCAACATTTTGGTTGAACATTTGGGTACATGCATGATAATTTTTTAGGATCTAAATACCATCTGTAAAACATTTTATAAAAATTCTCCCTTAAATTCTGTGACTGTGTAAATTTAACATTCTGAACCCATATTTTTTCCCACGTTTCCAACATAACCACTTCACCAAAATTCTGAGCCCATTTAATCATACAATCCTTAACCAATTCACTTTCTGAGTCTCTTTCTAACAGTACATTATATATTCTTTTAACTTGTTTTGGACCAGTCTCTTTTATCTGCTTAATCAGTTCCACTTCTTTATCCATAAAACCGACCCTGCGATCTTCTTCCCATCTCTTCTGAAGCTGTATGTAATGTAACCAATTTAAAGTAATTCCTTCTTCCAACAGCTGTTCCAAAGTTTTTAACTTCCATTCGCCCCCATCAGCAATAAGCACATCTTTATATAAACAACCCCCGAGTGACTTAATATTCATAATCCCCATGGTGTCTGCAAGATCCAACCAAAGCGGTATTTTATAATCCCAATTGGGCCGGTGCTTCTTCCATATTCTCATCAAGGCACTACGGAGAACATGGTTGTTGAACACTTTATCCACCCTGTCTTCATAAAAAAGATATGCATGCCATCCCAGAACAAGATCATGGCCTTCTATATTAAGCAATTCCATTTTTGTTTTCCCGAACCAATCTGCTACATGCGTTAATACCGCAGCTTCATAATACAATCGAAGGTTTGGGAGTCTGAGGCCGCCTCTTTCACGTGTATCTTGCATAATCTTCATCTTTACTCTCGGTTTTTTCTCCTTCCAAACAAATTTATTTAATGTTGTTTGCCAATTTAACAAGGTTTTATCTGACTTGAGCACCGGAATCATCTGGAATAGAAAGATAAATCTAGGTAGAATGTTCATTTTAATTGCTGAGATCCTTCCAAGCAAAGACAATTGTAACTTTTTCCACGCTTCAAGATCTTTCTGTATCTTTTGCCACAACACTTCATAGTTATTTGAAAAAAGTTTTGTGTTTGATTCTGAAATTTGTATTCCTAAATATTTAACTTTAGAAACTATTTCAAAACCTGCTAAACTTGCAAGTCTCTTTCTTTGAGTCTCTGTCATGTTTTTAACCATCATTTTTGTTTTGTTTTGATTTAGTCTAAACCCAGACACCATGCCAAATTCTATTATGATATTTTTCATCTGGATTATTGATTTCAAAGGATGTGAAAGGGTAACAACCAGATCATCGGCGAATGCTCTAGTTCTGTATTCCTTTTGCCTGATAGCTATGCCATCTAAGGATTTTGAGTCCCGAATTGCATTCAACAAGACTTCCAAAGTTAAAACAAATAACAATGGGGATAATGGGCAACCTTGTCTTGTGCCTTTTTGTATCTCGAAAGTTGTTGACAAATTTCCATTGATAATAAGTTGTGCATTTTGTTGCTGATAAATTGCTCCAATCGCCTGCCGCAATCGTGGTCCCATATCCATCTTTTCCAAAGTCTTGGTTAGAAAGTTCCAATTCACTCGATCGAAGGCCTTCTCTGCATCCAAGAAAACCAGCACTGCAGAGATCTGCTTATTCTTATCAAGATAGTCAATTAAATCTATGAGTTGCCTTACATTCTCCTTCATATGTCTGCCTTCAATAAATCCTGCTTGATCATGATGAATAATCTCTTGAATAACCGGCATCAATCTGTTGGCTAATACTTTAGCAAATATTTTATAATCTGTGTTCAGAAGAGATATCGGCCTGTAATCCTCTGGTTTCTTAGGGCCCTCTTTATCTTTAGGTATCAATGAGATAAAAGCCGCTTTCCATGAGGGAGGTATTTTACCTCCTTGTTGTATATTACAAAATAATTGTGTAAGATATTCAATCATTTCCAGTTGTAAAGTTTTATAATACATTGCAGTCAAACCATCAGTCCCTGGAGCCTTAGCTAATTTAAGTTGATTTATAACTAAAGTGATCTCATCAGCGGTTATAAGACGTTCCAAATTTGCCTTTTGAAGCACAGAAATTTTTGCAACCCCTTTTCCTTCCAAAAAATCATCTATTAACTTGTTCTGTATATTATCCTGTACATATAGCTTAGTATAATAGTCCACAAATGATTTTTTAATCAACTCTTGTTGATATACCATCTTCCCTCGAAACTCAATTTTATCAATAATTCTGTCATTCATATTCCTTCTCAAAGTATATGCTAACCATCTACCAGGTTTATTAGCGTTGGCGAAGGTGTTATGTTTAGCAAATTGCAAATTGGTTGCTGTTTGTTCTGCTATAAGCATCTGAAATTGATCTTTCAACAGCTTTAGCGCCATCTGGAGCGCCTGGTCATTCGGGTTTATTATAAGCAGCTGTTCTTTGCGTTTTATTTCATCTTCCAATTCCATTCTCCTTTTCTGTCTAATTTGTTTGTGTTTAAAGTTCATATGTATCAGGACCCCACGCATATAAGCTTTACTTGCATCCCAAACTATTTCAATGGGAGTGCCCTTATTCATATTAAAACTGAAAAATTCCTTCATGTGTTTTTTAAGTTCATCAACATTTTTTTCATATCTAAATAAATTTTCATTTACTCTCCAAGACCTTCTTGGCCTCATCCCTAATTCAATTTGTAACCACACCGGACTATGATCGCTAAGTGACCTGGCGAAAATCTTGGATTTCTTGGCTTTAGGAAGTAGATCCGGTGTTAACAAAAAGAAATCAATCCTTGAAAAGGATTTATGTCTATCTGAATAGAAAGAAAAATCCATCTCATTTAAATGTTGCGTCCTCCAGACATCTTTTAATTTCAAATCGTCTTGTAAATCAAAAAAAGCCTTTGGTAATTTGGTAGTGAATTTCGTCTTTGTACTCTTGTCTATCTTTGGAGAAATCACTCCATTCCAATCTCCCATTATTAGAATACTCTTAAAGTTCCAGTCTAAAATTTTTAAATGGAGCATCTTATAAAAACTTTCTTGGCATTGGTTAGGAGCATATATTCCTAGCACCAAAATGGAACCGAAGTCTGTATCAAATTGAATTGCTATATATCTACCAGCATCATCTGCCTCTATAACTTTAGTTGAAAATCTTTTATTTATATATATCACCACACCATTTTTCTTTACCAAATCAGAGGCAGCATAAAATGTTCCCAGTTTTGAATTCACTAAGTACTTCTGGTCTTGCAGCCTAATATGAGTCTCTTGAAGGCAAACAACATCATTATTAAATTGCTTCAAATAATAAAATATTTTTTTCCTTTTTTGTGGGGAGTTCATTCCATTCACATTCCAAGATAATAGCTTAAGCATCTTTAGATCTGGTCTGGAGCGCTGAAAGCATTTGCTGAAGATCTCTCTCCACAAGACCAATCTTCGGCCCTGCTCCTCCCATGGCTCCGGTTTGCTTCTTAGCTTCTTTCTTAGCACATTGTGTTTGAGGGTCGACGCGCTTGTGAGATTCTAACATTTGTCTAGTCGTGGATCTGGTAATACGTTGTTCGACAGGTTTAAATATCGGCATTTCAGTGAGAGACTTAGAAGGTCCTTCTTCCAAGAAGGAACACAACAGAGATCCAGAGGGGTCGACTCCACCTACAGCACCCTGCCCCTCCTTCTCTTTTTGTGTCTGCATTCTTTGCTCTTCTGTCTCTTTCTCAAACATCCTCTGCTCTAAAACATCCAAATCTACTGGTGTTGGTGTAGATGTACGTGGGGGGGTTGCATTTTTCTTGAGTATTCCATGATAAAAGTCTCTGGCTTTATCTATTGTATTCAGACGGCACCTCACC